>NC_050532.1:27547055-27550231 GCF_002922805.2 Oryzias melastigma | reverse complement strand
TCCCCTCCTCCTCTCCTCCTCTCCTCCTGATGTGTTGCTCCTGTTCTTTTCTCCTCACTGTTTCCTTGATGAACGTTCAGCCACACATTCAGAGGTGGATGGATGAGCTGGAGATGAGTAAAGCAGCCAGACTTCACTGGGAATTATAATCACCTTCAGTCTGTGCCTCTGAATCCCAGCCCGCTGTGTGTGTGTGTGTGTGTGTTGGTGTGTGTGTTTGTTTGTGTGTGTGTGTGTGTGTGTGTGTGTTTGTGTGTGTGTTTGTTTGTGTGTTTGTGTGTGTGTGGACCTCATGAATGGAAGTGATGGAGTTGGCTCCCTGCAGGCTTCAGCGTGGATGTGTGTTGTTGTTCTTATTGTCGGGCCGCCCCGGCGCCTGACCCGTCTTTCTTTCCTGTCGAGCTGGAACATAATTCTGTTTCCAGAGCCGCACAAACACGCACACACCTTTAGGCGGCGGCCATCAGGCCGAGCGCTCCATCACTCACCCTCACGTACGCTGTTGGGCTGCACTCCATCAACGTCACGTTGTCATTGGCCGAGCGACTGACTGCCGGTGAGAAAGTGTTGGTCCAGCATGCACTGCAGGAGATGTAGAGTCAGTCCGACTGGATTCTACCAACAACGTTAATGGTAATAATATGAGAGGAAACGCTAAAAATAAAAACAGATGGAGAAGAATTTTTATGACACTTTTGAAGGTTTATGAAGGTGATGACATGTTATAGATTGGGGGGGTCAAACTCAATCACAAGGAGCCAAAATCCAAAACACACCTTAGATGGAACAGGATAAACATCTACTGAACACTAAAACTACATTTTAAAACTTTAAAACTGGAACTTTTAACATAATTATGATCTAGACATATATCATTACTTGTGATAATTCTAGTGTGAATGCTGGAAGCTGAATTTGGCCGCTGAAGATGCTGAAATTGATAGCTAAGAACGCTGAAGCTGATAGTTAGCTAAAATATTAGCTAAATTCCAAACAGCCAAAAAATCTTAGTAGATGCCAAAATAGTCCAAAAAGCTAACAGAATGACAACTTTTACAACTTTACATACATGAGTTTTTAACATTACTATGAATAATAAAAAGTCAGGAACATTATTCCAGAATAAATCAACTTAAACCTTAAATAACTTTAATATTTTACTCTCCATAAAAATACATTTTGTCAAAATTATACAAGTTAGAAATGAGAACAAGATAACATCGGGTCATTAATAACAATAAAATGATCTGGAGGGCCGGATCCGGCCCCCGGGCCGTGACTTTGACACGTTTTTCAGAGCATAGAAATTTGCTTCCTGAAATCCCAGAGGATTCGGGGGTCAAACCTGAAACTTCTGCACAAACAGACTTTTGAGTGTGAGATTCAGAAAATCCACTTTAATCCTAATTTTCTTTATAAATATCCTCCATCATCAGAAAAAAATGCCTCAAGAAAATGTTAAAAACACCAAAAACAGGATTTTTATTTTTGGTCCATATCATTGACTGTATAAGTACTAACTGGACATAGCAAGCGTTGAGGTCCCTCATTCTTGTAACCTGCAGGTACTTCCTATTTGGACCTGGAAGAGGGAGGGGTTACTCAGTCCAGCTCCTACTTATACAGTCAATGGTCTTCATCTACCCGGGAATCTGAGTAATCGTCTGAGAGCTCAGCCTCACTGACACATTCTCTGGACTTCAGGCTGACAGGAGACACAGAGTCATCTGATGATCTGCTGGAACATCTCAACTCCATCCAGGACCTGGTCTGAGACAGAGCAACACTGCCACCTAGTGTGGTAGACAGGAACGTCCACTGAGAGGATGATCTGAAGATGAGCAGCTTGTTTTCTATCTTTGATGGTCTAAACACCGAATTAAAACTTTATGTTGTCTGTTAAAAAGGACAAAGAACGAGGGTTTAGGAGGATCCTGAAAGTTCCGCTGCAGAGCTCCGACTGTTTCTGCTCCATCAGGAGCTCCTGATCCCTGTCGGATAAGCGTTCCATTCATTCCCGAGCGGTCCCGTGTCATCTGAGAGCTGACCCCGTTTCTATTCACAGGATAATGTAATTGGCAGCCAGGACGGTTCTCACTCCGGCCTGGACGACGGAGGGACAGGCTGGATCTACTGTGCTGAGACGCCCTTCTCTTGGACATGTTTAGGTTCTGTCCCGGTTCTGGTGGAGTCCGTTCAGCTGTTCTGTGTGGAGATGGGAGCTTCCTTCACGCTCCGCTGCTGTCAGTGCTGCCTGACCAGCAGAGAGGAGAAGAAGGCCATTCTGCGGTGAGGAGCGCTCCACGTCCACTCTCACATCCAAACGGTTTTCTTCACGTTTTTCCTCTTCAGTTTGAACAGAACCTTAACGTCCAGACGAGCCGAGCAGCTGACCAGCGAGTCCAGCGACAGCGACAACGAGGAGGACAGCCTCTTTGGACCGCCTAGCTCGAAAAACAGCCGTCGGGGTCAGAGGAGACCCTCGGACCCGTGGGCCGCCTCGGACTCCCTGGTGGACTCCTGCAGCAGTCGAGGATCAGAGAAGGAGCTGCAGGCTTTCCTCAGCATGAGGGACGAGGCGGACCAGGCCACAGAGGTGACACCAGCTCTCTTCTGTCTGTCGGATGTTTTAAAACCTGTTTCTGGGGTCACATCGACCCTTACAGAGCAGGAATCTGAGCAGAAACGCTGAGAACTTCTGACTGAATTCAAGCTGCTAATTGAGTCTGCTGTTCTTATCTGAGGACTTTCTAATTCAATCATCCAATCAGGACACAAACAGGTGACTCTCAAAGACGTCTTTCTCTTCAGGCCCCCTCAATAAATACTCAAACTCCTCACACGTTTTTAGGAAAAGGAGGTTCGTGTTTTCTTCTGACTGAATATTTTCGTCCCTCGTCAGTCCGGGACTGAAGGACCAGATTGTTCTTTCTTATTACGTCTTTGAGCAAAAATGTGACCCAAACAAACACACTCAAAACATGACATCACAGCGGGAGGAATCGTCTAAAAAAAAAAGAAGAAGTCTCTTATGAAGCTCAAAAAAAGAGACAAAATCCACCAACGAAACCAAAACACAACACCTGGAGAAATCCAGTTTTAACAATGATGGAAAATGTGAAGTGAAGTTGAAACTTCATGAAGTTTCACTCTCGTACTCACAGTATTTCTACAAC
>NC_050532.1:27531092-27546930 GCF_002922805.2 Oryzias melastigma | reverse complement strand
GGCCGGATCCGGCCCTCCAGATCATTTTATTTTATTGTTATTAATGACCCGATGTTATCTTGTTCTCATTTCTAACTTGTATCATTTTTACAAAATATATTTTTTATGGAGACTAAAATATTAAAGTTATTTAAGGTTTAAGTTGATTTATTCTGGAATAATATTCCTGCATTTTTATTATTCATAATTATGTTAGAAAGTTAGAGTTTTAAAGTTTTAAAAATATAGTTTAGAGTGTTCAGTAAATGTTTATCCTGTTCGACCTCAGGTGTGTTTTGTATTCTGGTCTCCTGTGTGATTGAGTTCGACTCTCCTACTTTAGGGTTTTTGATTCATCTCCTGGTTTCTTGAGCATCATTGGGAAGTTACTTGGGAGGAAATGTTGGAGTCAGAAGTTGTGAGTGAGGGTCTGCTGGAGCTGCTCACAGCCATCAGGGAGGGCGGGAAGGCCAGGGGCAGGTAGCATCACGAATGAAGAATCTTTACTGTCATTATGCTGAGCTCAATGACATTCTTCCAGCCACTCTTTGCTAGAAATACAAATGAATAAAAAACAAATTCACATGAAATATGCAGCAGAATCCAACATCACACAATGTTTGCACAACTTTTGGCTTTAATTAAACAAAAAGTCAAGATTATGAAGCCCATCTGACACCGAACAGCAGCATCCCCACAGGGAGAGTGGTCCAGAAGGTTCTGAGCTCGGCTCTCTGTGAGCTGATGTGGCCCAGCAGAACCCGAGAACAAGCAGACACATCATTTACAGAAGCTGACCCCTCAGAGAAACACCCCAACAGTTGTTTTTTAGGAGTGTTCAAAATCCTCTCAGAATGTTTGACTGTTACTCTGTCAGAATTTGACCAAATAACACGGTGAAGATCTGAGTCAGTGATTTATGGAAAACACAGAATATTCCAATTATCATTCGTTGTGAGCATTTGGAATTATTTAGCAGAGAATCACCTGGATGAAGTGAGTTGTTTCCAGCTTCAGAGCTTCAGGTTCTGTTTAAAGATTAAATGTTTCCTCATTCTGCTGCTTCAAAACACTCCAGATGTTTCTACAGAGATGGACGACTCCAGGCCTGATATCCAAGCCCCACTCCTGACTGATTACCTGGTTCAGGTGTGTCGATTAGAACATGCTGGAGCCTCCAGGCCTGGAGTTGTCTGTCTCCACTCTACTCGGTCAGTTTTGTTTTGTCAAAATGAGTCATTTTCTGTGTTTGCTGGTTTCTGCAGGAGTGGGAGAAGCTGAACTACGACATTTACACGTTACGCTGCACCAGACGAGAAGTCCGATCTCGATGGAAAAAGATCCTGCTGCAGCTGGGTGAGCGCTCCGGTTTCCAGTCGATTCCGGTTCCATGTCTTCCAGAGCTCCATGTCTAAAAGTCCACTCAGCTCTTTCACTCCTGGGGGGTGGATTTGTTCTCAGCGTTTGGTCCATTTCCTGAGCTGCAGACACAGCAGAGCTCAGGAACCAGTTGAGTCGTACCAACAACCTCCAAGGAAACGTCAAACTCCAAAAACATCTGATCTGAAACTCAAGAGTTCATTTAATCGTTTGTCAAGAATAAACACAATATATAAAAGACTAAAAACGTCCCTCTCATATCTATAGTTAGTGATCTTTTATTGTTTGCCTCACTTTTGCTCAGATTTATTTTTATTGATATTATTTATTTATTGATTTATTTTAATTGATTCTGTTTGTTCTTTAATGCTGCAATCGCCCCCTCTGTTAGATTGTACTAATGTAAAAACTCTGCTTTAGCATTTCAATCCATGTTTTGTTCTGTAGTGTTTAATTGTTCAGTAAAATAAATAAATAAATAAAAATAAAAAATGAACAGATCCCGGACAAGCCCCCAAGTTACATTGAGCTCCTCCAGAAACTATAGAAACTTTCTGGGTTTTGTTGGGAGTCAGCTCTCCTGCTGATGGTCTCTGATTAGTGGAGAAAGTGTCAGGATTCACCTCCTAATCCAATTAAAACTAATTAGTCCTAAATAGATGAATTGTTTTTATTTAGAGGAATAATTCTCTTTGGTGGAACACACCTGAGGAACCATTTGAATCCTAGAAATGAAGAGTGACGTGCACGGAGGTTTGAAACCACCAAATCAGGACTTGTTTGACTCTGCAGGTTACGAGTGTGAGGTGGAGTCGCTGCTGGACGTGAACAAGCAGAGCAGCTTCAGACGAGACCGAGAGCATCTGAAGGAAGCTCAGGAGCTGCTGAAGCAGCTGCTGGACCACAGCTCGCTGTTTCCGCCTGGGACTCAGAACCGCAGCCGGTATCTGCACGTCATGGTACGCTCATGTTCTCACCTTCAACCGCAGGAACCCAGAGACTGGAAAACTGAGGTTCTTCTAACAAACCTTCATGAGAGCAAACATCAGAACACTCATAAACTCAGGTGGATGTCTCTGTGTTTCAGGACCGCCTGGTGTCTCTGGACAGCGCCGAGGACTTCATCAGGCTGGCCAAGGAGAAATATCCCAAGAAGGACGGCTGAGATCCAGAGACAGACGGAATCTGCAAACATTCACGACGGAAACTTTTCTTTTCTTTTCTGCTTGTTTTTATAACTTATTTGTTGGTTGGTCCACACTTACAATCACTAATGCTCGGTATAAATTGTCATTGAGAAGTTTTGATGTTGTCGTTTCTTAATAAATCTAAAAATCATACAGTTTAAAAAGAGATAGATATTTTTACACGTTTCAGAAGGCTCCTGCAGTAACAGATGTGTCCACAAGGTGGCAGCACATGTTTACATTCCAGTTGCCTGACAAGATTTCCCCAAACCATTTTCCTCTCAAAATTTCAATTTAAACGAGAAAAATAGTTTTCTTTTTCTCTAAAAACTAAAACAAAGTTGGAGTAAACCGATTGGATGAACTTCCCTTCCGCTCAGACTCCAGATTGCTGCTCCTCTCCCTCACACATCATTTCCTTCATAAACACTCATTTAGGCCGACCGAAGCTTCAAAGGGGGCAGCAGCTCCTCCAGAGACGGCAGTATCATGTGTGCACGAGAGGACAGAGTTTACTCTGACCCACATTTTACTTTCTCTCCAAGGCCCCTTCCCAAGTTTGGGAAACAGATGTGGAACCTGAGGAGAAGGGAACGCTGGGGGAAGGGAAGGCCGTGCAGCGCCTGCCTGCACCTCTTTTTCTCATTAAAGCCCTTTGTGTGTGAGCAGCATGCACGGGGGGCGTGCACGGATCAGCAGCGCTCCACTCGCTTCTCCTCCACGGAGAGACGATCAGCCGGGACTTTTCCCAGTCCGGAGGGATGCTGACCCAGACTTCTGGGATGCTAGCTTTGTTATTGCCGTTACCATGGTTACGCAATGTGCAATAAAACTTGCATTTCCACTTAATGATGGAAGACTCAGGAGAAGGTCACTCATTGTATGAATACTTAGGAACAAAGTCGTGTTTTGTGGTTTTGTTTCTAAATCAAGGAGGAATTCCTTGTTTTGGCTGATGTTTCTTTCACTTCCTCGGATCCATCAGCCTCTGCTGCCCTTTCAGCAGGATCTGAGTCTGCAGAAAGTGTGGAAGGTCGACTCGGAAACTTGAATCTGCTGGCTGGCTTAACCCCGAAGCTTCCAGGAGGATTTCAGTCTGAAGCTCAAACCACTTTTTCCAAAAACAGAAGAAGCTGAGATCCAGAAACAGTCGGGTGACGATGGGATCTGGATTTAATCAGACAATTAAAAAAATGAGTTCATTTTCTATAAAAATGAAGTGTATCCACAAAAAATGTGTTAACAGATTGACAGATCCCGGACAAGCCCCCAAAATGGTGTAAGTAATCATTAAATCTACGTCTGCAGCTGATGTTAATGAATACAAATGAGTGGAACATCATCTGACAGACAGAAACACGCTCTGGAACAAACTTCTTCTCTAAAAACAAAAGAATCATTTTGTTATGGAGTCTTTGGTTCCCGATGCACAAAGGAAACAGTCTGACTGAAGGTCTATATTATTGGTTAAGGTCGTCCTCCGCCTCTCTGATCCATCACAGACATCACATAACCCCCCCAGGAGAAAGGGAGGGGGGCGGCCTTGCTGCTGAAAATTACAGAGAGGTCGACGGCAAAAACAAGAGCCACAAACTCTGTGATCCATCGCAGGAGCAGCAGGTTTGTGTTTGCTGCTGGAAGAAGTTTGATGAAGTTTGAAGCTGCAGCAAAGACGGATTCTGTCGGCTTTGACGGTTTCTCTTCATCAAACTTTTAGTTACAACAAAATAATCACATCTTCCAGGTTGAAACGGACAGAAGGTCTCATGTCTGCAGACTTTAGACCCAGAACCGGATTTATCATGTTTCATGGGGGGGGTCAATGTAAACACGGTGATGCATCTCCTCCTGACATTTCCTGTCTCTGGTTCTGCTGATAAAAGACGTTCTGAAGTTTAGTTTCAGCTCTTTGTTCTGTTGGACTCGGTTCTTCTGCAGTTTCATGTCTTCACTTCTTCATCCACTGCAGAAGGTCGATGCTCGATTATTTTAATCTTTGCCTCAACAAAAGATGCTGAACAGATACAAAACAAATTAAAAACATTTGCTGGAGATCATAAATGTGAAATTAGCTCACATAAAAACAGAGTTAATGAGAGAAAAACTGTAATATTTGTGAAGTTTATTTGAGCAATGCCATAAAAATGACTTTAAAAGTGAAGATATGAGCGTTTTTAAGTCTTTTCTTTCTGTTGACTAAATCCTCACATATTCCTTTCCAGTATTAAATGATATTCCAAAATGTAAGTTGTTTTCATGTAAAACAAAATAAAAACTTATATTTTTATAAATAAAAACAATCAGATATATCCTGAAGCAAACAGGTCAAATAAATAATGCTTATTTTTTTTATTTTTCAACAGTTTCATTCATGAATTCACACATTCTGTCAGTGACAGCAGAAGATGAGAGGATTTCTCATCTTCTGAGGGTCAGAATCTTGAATTATCCTCAAGGGAAAGAAAGGGAATCAAACCAGCATCTGGTTGGACGTGCAGCTGCTTCATCCCTGCTGTTGAAGTCGGGATGAAACACCACAAAGCAGAGAGTTCAAATCTGTTTTTGCCCACAAGCGGACGGAGTTTAAAGAGTGGTTACAGGAAAAAGTGGGCGTGAACATGTTTTGCTAATTTGAAAGATGGCCGCCGTCACGGCCAGCTCCGTGTGTGCTGAGGAACGTGCACGATTAACGAGACCCAAGTCGGCCTCTAATTAGGGTCGTGGATAACATACGACAGGGAAAGCTGGAAGCAGTTTGATGGTTTTTCCTCTAAAACTGCAGGTACATGCAGCCCAGACCATCACCAAACCACCACCGTGCTTCACTGTTTTAATCTGTATTAGTAGCCTCAGAGCTTCCGGTCATTCCTCAGACATTTATGAACCAGATTTGACTGCAGACCAAACATCCACACACACACATATGGCACGTCTTTGTGCACGTGACTGATGCGGTTCAGGGTTTTTCTCCCAGCTGTTCCGCCGTGTTTCCCCAAAGGAGCTCTGCAGCGTGAGCAGACACGCTCAGATATTATCAGGTCAGGTGAGTCACTCACGTCAGCATCAAAGATCGCTGAAACACCTGATCAAACAGGTCTGAAGCCTTCATTAAAACATCCTGCCTCCTTCAGGAAGGACCTTTGGAAACATGAAGCAGTCCTTCATCTCCGCTTTACCTACGAGGGATCAAACACAAACTCAGACAAATGAAGGATCGCTTAAATAATGTCCTGATGTGTTTGTGTTCCAGAGGACCACTCTCCCTGGTTTGGTTTTAAACGACATTTTTTTGTTTTCTCAGCTCAAAGTTTGAGTCTTCAGAGATCCATCGAAAGATCCACCTGAAGCCTGGAACACAGGAGAACCTTCACAGGAGCGAGCTCCAGAAGAGAAAGAGCTAGTGAGCTCTGCTAGAGCATGCTAGCGAGCTCCTCTACAGAGAGCTAGCAAGCTTCTCTGTATCAAGCTAGTGAGCTCCACTGTAACAAGCTCAGTGGTCTTGTGGTGGAGTGTCTGCCCTGAGATTGGAAGGTCGTGGGTTCAAATCCCGGCCGATTCATACCAAAGGCTAAAAATCCGACCCAGTGTCTCCTTCTTGACACTGGGGGGTTAAACCACCAAATGGTTCCTGGCCACGGCTGTGTCTGCAGCTCACCGCTCCCCCTGGCGAGGGGCTCGGAGAACAAATTTCACACATCTAGATGCGTGACATGTAGTGGGACTTTAACTGTAAGCTGGCGAGAAACAAACAGAATTATCTGTAATCTGAGGGCAGATTTCTCCTACATTTTCTCCTGATTTTTAGAGTTTAAAGACCAAACGCCGTCAGCAGAGACATCTCTCATTATCCGGATCTTTCCAGGTGAGACAGTGATTCATTCACCTGACTAACACTGATCTGACGGCCCGCAGACGAACAGCACGGCCCCGAGCTCCACCGCTCCTTCGGCGTGAATCAGAAGATAGAAGATCATCCAGAGGAAACGCTCGCAGCTGATTGGATGAGAAGAAACGAAACACGAGGCAGAAGAGAGGCTGCAGTTCATGAGATCCACTTTGTTCAACAAGAGTTTATGGACCAATGAAAACATCTTGACTTTAACTGGAGAACGAATTCCCATAATTCCTACTTATTCCAGAGATCCCATCCATCTGTAGTGTTTTGATCTGATCATTAAAAACTCTCCAGTCTTCCCGTCTCTTTTCTGCACCGTCAGCATCTGAGACGCTAACGTCTGCACAGATTCACCGTTTGGGCGGCCCGCATTCTGGTTTCCATGGAGACCATCTGCCTGCTGCTGCTGCAAACATCTGACGGTGATTTCATCTTCAAATGATCTGAGATCACGACTCAGAACAGACAGAAAATTGTTACTAGCCGGAGGAGAAATGTGGGGAGTGAAAGGATTGTTGGGTAATCCTCACCTGCTTTAATGCAGGATGCAAGAAGAAAGATGACTGACATGGAAACGATGGAGCTGGAGGTGAACTCCTCCTCCAAGGAGCAGAAGGAGGTGCTCACAAAACACATCCTGTGTGGCGGAGGGAGCTTCAGGCTGTGGGTCAGTTTAGACTCTTATCCTCTAATAATTCTGGGGAAATATTTTTGGGTTTTCTGAATCTGTACACAAGATAAAAAATACAATAAATATTAAATTTAAAAACTGATGGAAGAAGATTTAAAACGATAAATTAGAATTCAAAAGATGTCAAAGTCACTGTAAATATGTTTACATAAAAGTTCAAAAGTTTTGGATCACTTCAAATGTTTCCTGTTTTTGAGAGAAAAACATTTTTTTTCCAATTGAAATTATTTAAAGTAGTCAGAAACGTACATTATTAATGTGGCAGATGCTGTAATCAGATTACATTGTTGGACCTGGTCAGGATTACTAACACGTCTGGTGGGAGGAGCTCCGATTCTGCTCAGTCTGACTCAGCAGTCTTTGTTTCAGTGACTCAGCATTCAGGAATCTGCTCCTGCGTTTGGCCCACGAGAAGCAGACGTGACACGGCGGGCTTCCACCCTCACGAGCTCAGAGAGCAGCAGCTGCTGATGAGGGGGAGGAGCCTCAGACGGCCCAGACGCCTCCATACCCGTCTGTCTGCCCATCCTACTCCTTTTGTCAAACCGTTCAGCCTGGTGCCTCTCGTTTGGTTCTCAGGTTGAATCAGATTTCTCTCAAACCTGCTTCTGCACAGAGAAACACTTAAAAAAATGTTTAAACTTTTTCTGAACAAGAAAATGCTACAAAATGATGAGAACCCCTTAAAGTTTGCAGTGATGACTCAGCAGAAACACAGATGTAGAGCACACAGTCAGAAAATGTGTATCACCTTCACATTTTGATGATTTTCCAGCATCCACTCACCTGGACATCCACTCACCTGGACATCCACTCGCCTGGACATCCACTCACCTGGACATAAGGGAGAGAAGAATGTTCAGATTTATTTGTAGTTTCGGTTTATTAACTTTTCCACATAAAAACTTAAAGTCTCATTAGCGGTCACGCAGCTAGGCGTTGTTCTCCTCATTTGACTCCTCCCCTGGGGGAGCGGTGAGCTGCAGACACAGCTGCACTCAGGAACCATTTGGTAGTTTGACCCCCCCAATCCAACAATGACAAGACGGGAGGGACTCAGTCCAGGTTTCAGTGTTTGGTATGACTCCACTGGGATTTGAACTTACAACCTTTTAGTTTAAGGACAGACACTCTACCACAAGGCCACTGAGCTGGTATCAATCAGAACTGAAGTCAAGACATTCTGAATATTACTGACGATAGATGTTGAGGTTCTCTGGACAGAAGTGAGAAGCGCTGAGATGCATTTGTGGTTTGAAGCGCTGACGTTCTGGAGGTCCGTCTGGTTGAAGAGAGTTCCAGAAGTTCACAGAAAAGTCTCTAGAAAATAGACATTTTAAGGGTTTGTGATTAAAAACTGAAACTATGGGAACCTTGAAAAACCAGAATCAATGAGTTCTTCATGAACTGATGTGAGGTAAATCCATCAATAAAGCAGGAGGCTGGAGATAGAACATCTTCTGTGTCTGAAGGTTTGATGATTCAAGCTTCAGATGAGATGTAAATATGAACAGATTTATGATTTTCTCTTAAAGATTTACTCTTTCCGTCTGTTTCTTGTTACAGACAGAGATTTTAGGCCCAGATATTTCCAGGTTCTTCTTTTGTGAAAATGATTTAGACGGTTCTGGCGGGACCATCCCGTCTGCAGGAGCTGCAGGAGCTGTGGTTTCTTCAGCAGGTGGTTCCTCGCTCAGGAGCCGATTTGACGCCAGTTTTCAGCGCTGAGGTCATCGTCATCACGGTCGACTTTGAAGCCCATCCAAGTCTGGACGTCGTTCAGAACCGGGCAAATAGGAAGGATAAACTGTTATTAACAGCTGCTGGAGCGCTCCCAATGACTGTTCATGAGAACCGGACTGAGTGGCCCCGCCCCCCTGGAGTTCCAAACAGGAAGTGGCTCCAAGTAGCCAAAATAAACTTCTATGGAGAAATAAACAGCTGATACTCAGTCATTTTATTGGTCAGAATAACAATTCTGGCTCCGACACATTTTTCTAACATCTTGACAATATTTTTTTCTGTAGTTCAAGTTATAAACTGACCAATCAGATGCCTCAGTGAAAGTAGGTTGAGTCCTGGTCTCACACACAGTCTGTGAGGACTCCTGGGATGTCGTCCTGCAGAAGACGTCTCATCTGCTCATGTTTATTCGATTCCGAATTCTTCCCTACAGCGTAAATCTAATCAAACAAGCATACAAATGTTTGGAACCAGATGAAGTTTGTGTCTACTGTGTGGTAAGGTGTTTATATTTGAGTGAACAACTCGCTGATGTCCCCAGTGGTTCCTCAGTGACTGGCTCCAGTTTCTTCTGTGTTTGTGACTCTCACGTCTACAGAGGAAGGAGATAAACTTCATCTTCAACAAAGTAAGTCAGCAGTTTCACAGAATAAAAATAGTAGGCGCTCCCCCGTTTGAGAGTTTCAGTAGTTTTTTTTCTCCAGCTTTTGAACCTCCATCTCTTTGCTCCTCCCTTCCTTCAGGGAGGACCACGTGCACTCTCTGAGGTGGACCCATCTGAAGTAGGGCTTTTTCCAGAGCGGAGCGCTAAATGACAGAGCATGAGCTCAGCCGCGGTTAAGGAACGGAGGGCAGGGAGGAAAACTCTCTGCCTCCTGGACATGAGAGACTGAGGGACGGCAGGAGGAGAGAAGATGTTTGGTACGGCCCCAAAAGGCCTCAGTGTGAGGGGAAGACCAAAAAGGGGACCCTAACATATACACTGGACACAAAGATCATGAGGAACACAGTTTGACAAAAGGAAACAGAAACCAAAAAAAAAGTTACTCTGCTGGTTAAAAAAAGAAATGTAATATTTAGGGATTGGCCAGATAGAAAATAAATCAGGAGACTACTGACCCAGCCATGTTGACCGTCAGAATCAAATCTCATATCTCAAACGCTGCCTAATATCATCTAACTAACAAAAAGAAACAAAATAATTCTGCAAATAAAGGCTGCCAAGGTCCAATCCATAACTAAAATAACAAAACCCAGCAGTGTAAGACTGCCGAGGACAGAAAAAAAAGAGAACCCAACAAACCAAACACAACTCAAACTCAAAGACCTGCTGCTCCTCAGCCTCCTGGTCTGCTCTGCCCCGCCTCCTCTGGCTTAGATACCTGGCAGGTGCTGATTAACCTCACTAGCTCCACCCACCAGGTGAGCAGAATGACGTGTCAGGATGCAGAACACCAGCAGCAGCCATAACAACGTTCTTCAGTTCAAGTTCAGTCCCAGTTGTGGTTCTGTTGGTGGCTCCAGATTGATCTTTATTCTGCAGAACTTTCTCACGTTTTAAAAAAACTTACGTAACCCTTTAAACACTGAAGCTCCAGTGTTTATGTTCTTTGATTTACTGTGACATCTGAACCGTTAACACAATAATTCCAGTAGATCTGAAGGAGTAAAGCGACTCGTCGAGACTTGGGTCGCGGCCAACAAGATTTCAGTCACGACCCACGAGATCTGAGTCCCGACCCATGAGGTTTGAGTCGCTATCCACGAGATCCGAGTCACGACCTACGAGATTTGAGTCAATACCCACGAGATTTGAGCGTCAACCCACGAGATTTGAGTCACTACCCACGAGATTTGAGTCACTACCCACAAGATTTGAGTCACGACCTACGAGATTTGAGTCGCTACCCACGAGATTTGAGTCGCTACCCACGAGATTTGAGTCGCTACCCACGAGATTTTACTCACGACCCATGAGATTTGAGTCGCTACCCATGAGATTTTACTCACGACCCATGAGATTTGAGTCGCTACCCATGAGATTTGAGTCGCTACCCATGAGATTTGAGTCACGACCCATGAGATTTGAGTTGCTACCCACGAGATTTGAGTTGTGACTTAGAAGTTTTAAGTCATGACCCACATGATCTGAGTCTCATCCCACGAGATTTGAGTTGTGACCTACGAGATTTCAATCACGTCTAATGAGATTTGAGTCACTACACATGGGATTTGAGAAAAGTTACAATATGTTAAAGATTTTTTGTGTTTAAGCGTCGACAACGCCTCAGGTGTTAAAGGGTTAAAACACAAAAACTATTCTGACTGTCATAAGATTTTTTCAGGAGGATTGCTCCAATCAGGTCTAAACAAACCTTCATTCTCGTCTTTCTTCTTCTCTGTAGCTTTCTTTCCCTTCATCTCTCTGTTCTCAGGTTCTCAAACCCTCAACCTGCCGTTGATCCAGAGCTTGTGAACCCCCCCGTAATGACCCGCCGAGGGATCTGAGACTGTTATTTCTGGCTAGGATTCATAAAGCCTTTAACATCCTAAATGACCCGTGACTGGCTCCAGACCCCTCACCAGGATCTCACGTTCTCACTGACTTCTCACAAACTCTGAAACTAAGAATGGCGGGATAGAATAACTGAATCACAGATCTGGATCTGTAGTTTGTTCATTTGCTTCTTTTGTTGGAGGATATAAGTTAAAGCTAAATAAGGGACATTTTTCTTCCTGTTCTTCTCTCTTGAGGACATTTCTTCTTGAATCGTGTCTTTGATAAAAGTATATATGCGGGCTTTGTTTCTCTGAAGGCAGTTTGCAGGTGAGGAGGAAGGAGGGGACCGGCGATAAGATACTTTTCTCTAAAAAGTTGGACTGAGAGGAAGTGAGGATTATGAAAAACGGCTAAAGGAGGAAGAGGGGGAGGAGCTTTTCTGATTGTGGACAAAAGCTGGTCTGGCAAACATCCAACCGCCAAAATGTTGAACGTCTCTCCCTGCGTTAGATGACGAGCTTCAGCTGAAAAGGTGTTACATTCTCAGGTCTTTTGGATTCTGTCTGTCTCACAGAGAAGATGTGGAGCAAGAGCAGGTGAAGATTTAAAGGTGAGCTGAAGATAACAGGAAGAATAGAGCAAATGAAATCTGCCTAGCAACAGCAGTATTGCAGCTTTATCTTTGGTCGTAGTGCAAACATGATGCATTTCCTGCAGTTATCACAGCTCATGCGGGCGTAACCTGCAGACCGCCTGAACTCCGACTCCTCACATCTCTTTTTATAGACTGCAGAGGAGTCGGAGTGATTAGAGGTCTGAGTCGGAGAACCACATGAACGTGGGTCAATCAGACTAAAAACTGATTACAGACACCAGGAGGACAAGACAATAGGTGGAAGAGAGAGGCGGGAACGATGGTCGGATGAAAGCACGAGAAAAGGAAAATGAGAAAGAGGCAGAAGGATAAAAACATCCTGGAGTTTAAGTGCATGAAATGTGATTCAAAAATACAAAATCTCACCAAATACTTTTGTCCAGTTTGTATTTTAAATGACCAATCACTCTTGATAAAATAAAACAAACTTGTTTTAAGACACTAAATCCTAAATATTTGTTTTTTGTACTTATAACAGATAAAATACTGTACATTTATCAACAGAAGCTTGAAAGTATAAACAAACATTTACTTTAGGTTGATTGTGGTCCAGAATTTAAGGACAACAATGATATTTTTGAGAAGAGAAACGTATAATTATGCATATTTTAAATATATGAAATCATTTTATTCGACAATACACACTTGTTTTAAATTACTGGAGAAAAATACCTAAATGTGTTTATAGTTCAGATTTTGTTTTTCTCCAAAAGTGAAGCTCATCATAACTTATTTAAAGACATTTTACCGAGTTCTACTATTTCCTTTGACAGATTGTTTAAATTATTACAAAGAAAAGGATTTTGTATTGTATTTTTTTACTTACTTCAAGAAGAAGAGCATTTTTTTTCTAAGTTTAAAAGTCGTCACTGACGGTAAATGACATTAATTAAAATTACACTGAAGGTTTAGAGCTGGAAAGAAGAAAAAATCCTCAGAATAAAAAGTTTTTTCCTGATTATTATTTAGACTCAATTCAGATCTTCTCTTTATTTCACACTTCTAACATTTTCTGAGTCCACAGTTTTGTTCCAGACAGCGGAAATGCTGGACTCACGACGGTCTGACCCATCCTGCCGTTTTCCCAGCGTATCAAACGTCTCCGCTGGGTCGGTTCTGGGTCGGCCCACTGCTGCAGAAATCTGTTTGGAGCGACTCCATGAGAGATGTTTGTCTTTAATATCTGCTCAATGGCCTCCATTATTTGTTGTAGTCACAAGAAGTGTATTTATTTTAGTTTTTATTATGAAAACAGAATTATTCGTGATGAGCAAACGTCTGTTGAGACTAAAGGGATAAAAATAATCTCAGTTGATCTTTGATTTATTTGATTCTCTTGTCTTCAGTCCCAGAAAAACTAATTGTTTGACAGAATAAATCAAGTGAACCTGCAGAGTGCTGAGGATCCCAGAGGATTCCAGAAGATCCCAGAGGATCCCAGAGGATCCCAGAGGATTCCAGAGGATCTCAGAGACACAGATGGAGCTGAGAAGAATCCAACAGCAGATCTTTGACTGAAGATCACCTTCATCATTTTACAGCAGCAGGAGTCCAGAAGAAGGGTCTCATCATGTAAAACGTTGGCGTGTCCATGAAGCAGCGAGATCGAAAGCTGGAACATTTCTGCAGATTAGCTGAAGTTGGCCAACATTTTGGACAAAAACTCTAGACTGTGTCCTCATCAGCAGGTTTTTCTTGGATTCAAAATTCTCATCAGTTCAGAATCAGAGACTTTCAGTTCACTGCAGTTGATTCATAATGAAGATTTTAGCGCTCATGACACAACAGTGGAACCTTAATATGGGCTCAAATCAGGATCAGCTAAAAGGGAATGAAAATCAAGATTAAATAAATAAAATTAGAAAAAAAAAACTAAAATTAGTTTTAAATTTGAAAAAAATAAATAAACTTGAAGGTTTAACTGGAAATTAAAAAAATAATGAAATTGAACATTTAAAAATAATACTGAAAAATTAAAAGAAATATTGAAAATGTGGGAAAAAAAGTAAATTTGAAACTTGAAAAAAAACTGTAACCAATTAAAAAAAAATATTTTACTTTCAACTTTACTTTTTTTTAATTTTACATGGGGCGGGCTTTGAGCAAAAAAGGATCAACAAAAAAAAGATAGTAAAAGTATTACTATTCAGCTAAACATTCTATTTTAATTGGTAAGCTTTATTTCTTTAATTAAGGTTTAAATTGACTTTTTTTTCAAATTTTCTATATTTTTTCAAGTTTTCAGTATTCTTTTTTCAAATGTTCAATTTTATTTTTCCAAATTTTCAATAATTCCTTCAAGTTTTCATTTTGCATATTCTAGTTTAAAAGTGCTTTCAAATGTTGAATTATTTTGTCAAATTTACTGTTTTTCAAAATTTCAATCTGGTTTTTCATTGATCCTGATTCGACCCCATACTGTAACTCCTCCAACAGCTTTTTAAAGCAGCTTTCTGTCCCTTTACTGCCCTTTAAAGACACCAAACTGTCTTTGATCTTTTATTTGACTGTTAAATCCATTTCTGATGCAGCGTTCTCCAGAAACAGAACCACTGAAGGTCACCGTGTCCGTTCAGATCCATGCTGCTGTTTTCTGCTGTTTTCAGTTTTGCTCTAAAGACTAAATGTCGCCTGACTGGACGTCATCGACTGGCCGCTCCACCAGTGTGAGGAGCTTGTTTCTCATGTGAGAATTCTGTTCTTTTAAGATAAGAGTCGGTTTACAGCAGACGTGTTGTTTGAAGAACATGGTTAATGAGACGTCTGATGGGAGCTGGAGGTCATGTCCTTCTATGGCGAGGACCGGCTCTCCGTCTGGTGAATCATTGTCACAGAAAAACAGGACTTCTTTTTTTAGGATCTTTAGTGTCGGAGTCATTACTGGAATTATGGGGAAAGTTCTCTCAGGGTTATGGGTTTTTCTTTCACAATGCTAAAAATGCAAAAAGAAAGTGGAACTCTGCGGGTGGAAAGATGAAAATGAATCAGGGTGAGTTGCTTAAGGAGGGACTTTTGGGAAACACTAACAACAATGTTCAGTTTTTTTCTCAGTTAACCCAAATGGAATGATGTCAAAGTTTCTGGTCACATTGTTCTCCTCCTAAAGACATACTCCAATAAAAATATGTTTTTAGTGTTTTTAACATGTTCTTGTAACATTTTTCTGATGATTAGGATAACATATCAAGACAATCAAGATTAAAATTATATCTCTGAATATTTCTTTATTGAAATTGTTGTGAATCAGGAGCAGATGAACATTAAAGGCACTGGGTTAGCCACAAGCTCCATGCTTTGCTACACAATAGGGAGGAGAAGGCGCGGTTACTCCATACAAAAGTCCCGCCCACAACCCAGAGGTTCTAATGAACTCCTGCCGCTCTGCAGAAACTATGTCCTAGAAAACCACACTTTTATAAAAATTAAATCATAATTAGAAAAACACTGGGAATGCTTTGAAAACAGATCAACAGATAATCAGAGTCGGACTTTGAGATATATTAGGGTTAAATTTGAATTTACTTCATTGACCAAAAAGAATCTGGAAAAATTCTGCAGTACATGGAAATTCAATTAAATGACATTGTATTTATATAGACCAATATTACAATACAGTACAAAACTGTATAGAACATAAAATCAGTCATAAAATATAAACAATAGTTGGTTAGTTAACTAAACTAAACAAACTAAACTAAACTGGGTATCCCTGCCCTCAGACCCTCTTTCTCGGTAAGGAAAAACTCCTAGAACTACATGTTTGAATATCGTGACAGATGGACTTCATCCAGATGGAAGTGAGGCAGCT
>NC_050532.1:27474779-27531082 GCF_002922805.2 Oryzias melastigma | reverse complement strand
GTGAGCCGAGGCGAGGTCCACTGCCAAAGAATAGGAGCACAGGCGAATCCCCTGGAATCTGGGAACTTTCCTCCTCCCCCAGAGAGAAGTAAGAAAGAGGGACAACACATGAATCCCACTGCACCAAACCGGCACATGAAAAATAGGTGATAAAGAATAGAGCGAATGAAAATACAGGACAGAACCTCAGTGCACCACCCTTTCCCCAGCTTCTAACTTCTATCAGCCTACTAGCAACAACGACTTGTTATTCTAGTTTAATTCAACCATATCAATGGCAAATTGCATGCAATATGACATATAAGGCAGATGGTAATAATAATAATAACAATCATAGGAAATCTACATTTTTACATTTTACAAAACCCTTGTTTTTCAGGACCTGCCTTTGATCATCAGTTTGATTTGCAGCATTAAAGGCTGGTGGAGAATGTGTTCTTGGTCGCTGACGGAGGACGATCCGAGTCAAATGTTGATATAATAACAGTAAATCTGACATTTCTCTTTGATTTTTGCACCAGTTGTCACTGTTTCCTAGGAAGTTTGTCCACTCGATTACCAGGAAGTGGAAGAATTCCCTTCCCACTTCAGTTCAGTGTCCAGATACATCAGGTCCACTCGGGACAGCTGTTGACCCGACTGGTCCACTGATCCAGTACGACAGGAACCAGAACCCTCACACTGACCAGGATGACATGTTTGACCATCCATCAGAACATCACAGCAGAATCCAGACTTACAAACTCAGAAGGAACCAACAAAGAACAGATCCACATGACCACCGCCTTCAGGAACACCAGTTCCAGAGGAGAACCAGCAGGACTGAGTTCTGGAGAACAGAGGAACCTCATGGTCCTTATCTGTCTGAGAAGCTCAGAAAGTTCTTCTGTTTACTTCAAACCCAGCAACACACTGAGACGACTGGTTCAAGAGCAAAAGACAAATGGAGAAGCAGAGCGAAGAGGTCACATGATCATGAAGGTCACGGACTCTCCTTGAAGATGCTTTGAGTGAGTATTTAGGACATGTCCAAATGTCAAAGTGAATTTAACTTTACCCTGTACCTCTGAAGCAGTCACACAATAAAGCAAAGTCTCCATCAGCTGTCAGAACTGAAGATGATCAGAGAAACTTCTTCTGGATGAACCTTTAAAAACTGAATCCAGACCAGAATGATTGAAAATCTTCAGACATTTTTTACATTTTTGTATCTCAGATTACGTCATCTCAGCTCCACCAGACATCACAGAACTCATCACAGCTGAAAACCCATTTTCTCCACCACTGTTCCAGATATCCGACAGTATATTTTATTCATATTTAATATTGCTTTAGTGCTAAATGGTTCCAGATAAAACCTCAAAAAAATAAAAATAAAAAGTTTTATGATAAAAAGTAACTCAAAAAAGGAAAACCTTTGCAAAGAGAATAAAGATCAGAGACTAGTCTACAAATCATTCCTGCTGGAGGTTGATGGATTCAAAGATCTTCTCTCAGCAGGACTTCAACAAACGACTGAAGCCATGAGCAGCTCTGTTAGTGAACAGGTTTCAGAAATAGACCAAGTATTTTAACTTGGAAAGTTTACAGAGGGAGCTTGATTCACACAGCAAGTCAGACCTGTTCCTGGTGCATGCTGGACTCTGGCAGGGCTGCTCTTCATCACCGGTTCTGTTCATAGTCTTTATGGACAGAATTTCTAGCCGCAGCCAGGAGACGGAGAGGATCTGGTTTGGCTTTTCCTCTCTGCTCTTTGCAGATGATGTTGTCCTGTTGGTTTCATCGAGGCAGAACCTCCAACCTCCAGGATGCATTGGAGCGGTTTATAGCTGAGTGTGAAGTGGCTGGGATGAGGGTCAGCACCACTTAGTCTGAGGCCATGGTTCTGGACCGGAGAAAGGTGGTTTGTCCTCTCTCGGTGGGTGGAGTGCTCCTACCTCAGGGGGAGGACTTTAAATGGGGTCTTGTTCACAAGTGAGGACATATCAGACCGTGAGAGTGAGATCGAGAGGCAGGTTGGAGCGGCGTCCAGCGTTATAGGGTTGCTGCACTGGTTCGTCGTAGTGATTTCAGATTACAGTGGACCTCGCCTCCGGCTCATCTTGGCCGTGGACCTCGCCTCCAGCTCATCTTGGCCGTAGACCTCGCCTCTGGCTCCTCTTGGCCGTGGGCCTCGCCTCCGGCTCGTCTTGGCCGTGGACCTCGCCTCCGGTTGGTCTTGGCCGTGGACCTCGCCTCCGGCTCGTCTTTTCCGTGGATTTCGTCTGGCTCAAAAGGTTCTAATCCCTTCTGGTTTGTCTTTTTGTTTGAACCAGCACACAAATATTTCATTTTGTTCTTTCCTGTAGTATACAGGGTTTCATTTATTTAATAAACTGTTTTTTATGCAGTCGTCCCCTTTTCTCCATTTCCCCTTTAGTCTTGAGGCATGCGTCCCCATTAGAAACATAACACATTGCACAGTTTGAGCTGTCCTTCCCCGTTTGGGTCAACAACACAGAACCCTTAGATGCTGAAATTACAAAGACCTGTTCTGTGAAGCTTATTTTTTTTTTATGTGAGTCCAGCTGGCCGTTTTTTGTGTGTCATTTGGAAAAGAGTCATTTTCCACAGACATCATCTCTCATCTGAAAAATTAACTCATGTAATTTAAACCATGAAAATATGTGGTATGAATAGTTGACTGGCGTGAAAATGAATTACCTCTTTAATTTCGTGTATAAGATTTTTTTAATTGAAAAATTAAAGTAATTCTTCGCTGTTATGTTTCATTTCACCCAGAATATTTCCTCTTTTCTGTCACTTTCTTGTCTCAGTGCTCCACAAATCCCCAAATTAATAAAGGCTTTCGGGAGAATGGGCCTTCAGTAGAACAGATAGTCCTTTGTTCTGATAGCGGAGTATTTATTTGGGGGGTGTCAGCGGATCACTTCAAAGGCCTGATTTATCTGTCTTGGTCCAGAGAACTCCAAGGACGGCCTCGGTCCTTCTAAATGTTGGAGCTCAGAGACATAAAAGGACTGTGGTGAACTCAGTTCAGGGAAAGTGTTCATGTCATTTTTATACGGTCCAGGATTTAAATCCTCCTTTAAACACCGTAAAAAGGAGCCTGATGTCATCTTACATTCTAGCTTTCCATGAACGTTTTTCCATCTCATGATCACAGTTTTCTTTATTGCCCTTCAGGAACTGAGCTACTGTCAAACGTTCAGAGAAGAAACTGACAAGTTCAGTAACTTATATTCTTTATGAACAGGTTGTTCATTAATTCCCACACAGACTCTTAATCACCGTTGATGCACCGTCCATTCCTGCAGATGTTTCCAGCGTCATCTGGAAGTTCTCATGCCTTCACCGCTCGCTTTCCAGTCTCCAGTTTCCACGCCGACCCGGAGGACCTCCGCCGGCGGTGATGATGTAACACCCAAACCCAGAGAGGAGAAAGGAAAGCAGAGCTGCACTTTCACTTCACTCATAAACATCATATATAACGGAGGTTATTAAACCAAAAGCCACAAAAAGACCGCATGGTTTCAGTCCGAGCTCGAAACGTTTAAGGACGTTCAGCAGAAAAGTTTACTCTAAAAACAGATTTTTAATTGGACTTTTATGCAAAAGAAAGAACTTTAATGTGGAAAGAGGAATCCTCCAATAGCTGGAATCACGTCTAATCCCTCTAACTGAACTATTTCAACTGTTGAGTCAAAAAGTAGCTTTACATCATGTGTAGTTTTGATGCCTGACAGCATAAAAACACAGGTTGCTACACGCAGCCCCAAACACCGGCCTGTAGTTACTCCGCTCCTCCGTTTAGAACGTCGCCATGCATGAGTCAGACGCTTGAAGGCATCATTTCCCAGAGCGTCTGACTTTCCGTGCCCTCTGTGCTCGCTAACCCTTCCTGCAGGAATCATAATGAGTGTGCGGTTTGTTGTTGGAGGAAGACGAGGAGGAGGAGGAGTTCTTCTGCCCTTCTTAGGTCGCTTCTCATCTTCCGTCCTGTTTCAGTGTCAGGTTATCACTCTGGAGCTCCACAACAGAGTCATGTGGTAACCATGGAAACCTCTGTCTGAACTTCCCCAGTTTTCTGTTGTTTTTACCATGAACTTTAGCTGTGTCAGCAGAAAAAAAAAAGAAAAAAATGCAATTTTTTAAAAATATGTACGTCAAAAATCTGTGACTCAATTTGACTTATAAAATAGAGAATTAAGAAACTCATCACTTTAAAAATGAAGGTACTTTTGGATGATTTAATTCTAAAATGAGTGAATTTACTTGGAAAACCCCATTCCTGTTGCTTAGCAACAACACAAATATGAAAACGGGGACCTAAAGAGTGGGAAGGTCGGACAGAGGACACTGAGGCCATTCTGGTCATCGTCCGACTCATTCATCTCAGGGTCCGAGGAGCTCTTTGACCTTTAAACCTCATTCAACTTCCTGAACAGTAAAATCCCGAACATGACTGTGAGCAGTCAGACACAGAATAAATCAAAGGAAAGCTTTGTTTTTTTTAGTAAATCCATATCCTGTTACAAGTTATTTTACTAGATTACATTCACGTTAAAGAGATTTGACTCGAAACATTGGTGATAAAACCAAGAAAACCAACAGGAAACCACATAACCACAGAGTGAACACTTATGGAAACAGAGTCCGCCCATCGAACCAGGAGGTTAGAACCACGGAATGACGGATGGAGAGCTTTTCCTCCACATTAGCAGGACTATGATCCGTTTTCCTACAAACCTCACGTAAAGTCGTGTTGGTTTTTCCCATAAAAGACTGGAATGAAATCCTCTCTCTGTAATATTGATCTTAGAGGATCCATCCATCCATCCTCCATCCATAAATCCATCCATCCATCCTCCATCCATCCATCCATCCATCCATCGTCTGAACCTGCTGAACCTTTTTGGTGTTAAATCTTCTTAATCTGGCCTCAGATAGTACTAACTAATGACATTATTACAGTTAAAGTTTTCTGGTCATCAGAATACTGTCATGTATTTTGTCACACCTCCTTCACTTTTCCCGTCAATAGTCCCAGTAGTTTTTACTCACAAATACTACATGAAGAAGTGTTTTATGGGAGACAGGAGCTTTGATCTGCACCAGAATACATTTCCTCAGATTCTCTTGCGTAGTGAAAAGCTAAACTGAATCTGATCTGGATCAAGCACACAAACATCGACAAAGTCAGAGAAAAAAAGTCAGACCAGTTTCTGTTTTTCCCTTCATTGACTGTATTAGAGAACTGGACAGAGTTTGGCATTTACGTCTGGCTCCAATCAGTACTTTCACAGTACGGACACTGCCATATTGGAGCCAGACGTTGTCAGTAAGCAGTCATTGTTCTGAGCCGGTCTGAGTCCAATCAGCAGTGAGCTCGCTGGAAGGCCACACCCCCACCGCTACATCTGTCAAACGTTTTGAACGTGGAGGTCAGCATGCTCCGCCCACTTTTAATTGCAGCGTCTGGTCAGTTTTTTAGAGAATTTCTTTACAGAAGCCACTCCGAGGGTTCTAACAAATGACAAAACTTAAGCCTGAAGTGGGAGGGGCATGTTGGCAGAAGTATACTCCGCCCACCTCAACAATGCTCCAAAAGTATCAACTGGGCGGGGCAAGGTAACGTTTAGAGCTGCGTTAAATCAATAAAAAAAATTTTAAAAATGCAGAAATATAAATTAAAGATATTTCATCATTAAACAAATCATTATTTTTACAATAAATCTGAAACTGTACAAAAACATGGTAAATGTAGTCTTTTTACTGCAAAAAGTAAAAATAAGGGATTATAATGTTTTTCATAACAAAGATCATAATAAAAATGTATGAATCTACCCATAAAAATGTACAAAGCAAAGACAAAGTGGTAAAAATCCAAACTAAAATCTTCTAAGGATGTATTCCTAAATGTATTACATTCATGTGACATAATTCTTCTGTTTATACTAAACAAAAACTCTGAAAGCTAAGAAGTTTTTTGAAACCACGTTCAGTTGTGACTGCCAAACGCCCTGGTGAGTTCAGAGACCACCGAGGAACAACATTTGTCTCTGATGGTCTTCAGGACTCCATGAGTGAAACCAACCTGAGAAATGATCTGGATTTACTGAATGAACCTCAACTTCTCCTAAAACGCTTGAAGCTGAAACATCATTTGGGACTCCAGCGACTGAAACCTAAGAGAAATTTAGGAAATGTCCATTCTGTGAGTGCATTTTGAGCAACTTTCACTATAAAGTTCATGCATTTTGCTGTTGAATCTCAACAGTTTATGGAAGTAAAGATGTTATTTCCTGCATAAATTAGATCCTGTGAATCTATATTTACAGCATGTTTGTTGTTAAGATTTCGATACGTTTTCCTGTATCCCCCCGTCTGGAGCAGCTGCTCCACGCCGTCCAAACACACCTCCACCCACACTCTCACATATCTCACCCCATGAATCTCCAAGCTTCCTCCCATCCGGCCGGGCTCCCTGTGGGGGTTAGCAGACCCCCCCACGATGCTCTGTCAGCGAAAAGATAAACCAAACGCTTCGGTGTTCTCATCCTCTGGCTGCTGGCTCACTGGTTGGGGGGAGGGGGGGGGGGACAGAAAGAAGGAAACTAGAAATATGAACAAAACTGAAATTCATCATGAAAAGGCCAAATGGAACAGGAAGCAATGATCTGGGAAAGCAAACCCGACTCTTTTGGTAAACGCTCACGAGGTTTACTGCAGAAGCAAACAAACAGTCACAGTTTTCACTTACGGTTTGTTTGCTTTGGGAGCAAATCAGCTCCGTCTGTAGAGCAGTAAGTCATTCATCCGTGTTTGTTCTTTGATTCTCTTCCCTTCAGATTAAAGTAAAAACAGATTAAAGTGCTTTTCTTGCACCAATTCAAAACCAAGCAAAGATTTGTCCTGAAGCTACAATTATAAACGTGTAGATCGATCATAATCTGGGTTTGCTTTCCTTAAGAGACTTTAGGATCTAAGAGAGCAATAATTCCCAAATAGATGATTAAAAGTCTAATTAGTGACTTCATTGGACTCAAACACCAAACGGATCGGCTGAATCAGACGCTGGAATATTCATGATCTGGCTGCTTGCTCCGCCCACTCTATTGACTCAAGTGTCACCAAGGAATCACAAACACAGACTGTTTATCATCATAACCTCCTACTGAGAGTCATTAAAGGAGGTTTGAGGGTTTAAACCCAATTATTAGGACAAATCAGATGGAGCTGACACTAAATTTGAATAGTTCTCCTGTTACAAAAGAAACTATTTAGCATTTTAACACCACAGTTGATATGTAAATAAACACTCACACTTTCATTTAAATATCCGGGATAACCCTGTCAGGTAAAGAACACCAAAGGATGGGTGGTTAACAGAGAAAAAGAGAATGACCAGGATTAGCTTGAGAGGAAAAATGAAAAAAAAGAATAAAAAACAGCTGCTGTAGTGAAAAGAAAAATAAAATCCCCAAAAGAAGAAGCACAAAAACGACCCCAGAATGTGACGGTCTGTACCTGAAAAGAAGCTGTTTGGATCCTCACGCTGAGGCATTTCTCATTCATCTCTGATCAGCAGGTGTGGCGACGAACTCAGACCAGGTGGGATCCATAAAGGTGGGGGCGTCTGGAGGACCCTCCACCTCCACCTCGGTGGACTCCAGAGACAGCAGCAGCTTCAGATCCGTGCTGCTGCTTTGTGATGGTATTTTAGCAGCTGCTCTCTAATCTGATGGATATGTCTGCAGAAACGTTCCTCATTCTGTCTTTATCTGCACCGACTCGTGTCTGAATCAGCCACAGATAGTACAATGATCACGCTGAACGTCTCCTGAAATATCAAAGGGTTTCATTCATTGTCCAAGATCATTTTCTTTCCCATATTGTTGGAAAATGTTGATTTGTTTAAAAAAGTGGAACATCTTTCTTCAGTTCTTTTTCCTTTAACTGAACTCACCTTGTAAACTAATGATCACAGGTGTCTGAGATTGATATCAGCGATTGACTGCAGTATAGGAAGAAAAGAGACATTTTTATGAAGTGATTTGAACATTTCCAACTTTGCATTACACTCCATGATGTCATCACTTGTTTCTGATTTGTTGCATTCATTCATTTCCTTCATCAAATTAATGTAATATAAGATTTGAGTGACTTCTAATGAACACCTGTAGGGGGCAGCGTTACACACACTAGTGTACAGCCTGCCAGAAATTATTTGAAGAAGAAGAAACAGTCAGCCTTGACCATTGACTGTAAAAAGGGTTAGCCCTTATTTTTATATACAGTCAATGGCCCGACACCCAATATCATCCAGAAATTTCAGTGAAAAACAAAGAATTTTATCGTTTTTACACTTAAGTCAAATTTTTTGAGACATTTTTGGATGTTTGACCATAAACTTAAACACTGACCATAAACTTTTGCAAATATTGTTACAAAATGAATGTTTTTAAGTACTTTAAGAAACAAAAATAATATGTATAATTCTATTGCTCCGTTTTTATCACATGTATTAATTTCATAGTTTAAAATGATATATTATTAATATAACTACGGATGAGTTTCCTTTAGAAAGAAGGTTGTGGGTCATTTTTGCAGCAGTATGTTGTGTAAATTCACAGAAAAGATGCTTACAGTCATAGAAGTAAAACCGTGATTTCATAGATGGACGTTTTTCAGGTTTAAAAAAGATTAAATATCTTTCTTGGTGTGGATAGCTGTTAGCTTAGCGCGCTAGCATGTCAGACTCATCTGCAGCTGGTCCTCTCTGGTGTTTATGTTCAGACGATCAGCGAACATCTACACCGCCTACATTCATGTGGCAGTTTAAACATTTCTTCTTGAATGAAGATTACCTTCACGGTCTGCACAGCGACTCCTGCCTGACTCTAAAATAAACATCCAGAAGCCAGAAGTGAACTGGATTTTCTCCTGACTTTCTGGGTGAAGCGTCACTGTTTGAGTCACTTTTCCTGCAGCTGATGCAAAGCAAGAAAACTGACGTTCTGATGAAAACTTTTGTTTCATTTCTTGTTGGTCTGAGAAGGAAATTATTTAGAATTTTGGTGGTTCGTTCGCATTTCCTCCACATCCAGATGCTCGCAGACGCTGGGATTCATGGAGTGAAATCTGAGGATATCTAGAACTAATCAGCTTGAGAAAACAGTGGAGTCTGAGCCTCTAATCACGTCATCTCTCTCCTCACAATGTGACCTCATCTCCCTGATATGGAGGGCTGAAGGAAACTAGCCGGAGGCTGGGGGGGGGGGGTGTCAGAAGAGACAGAAAGACTTTGTTTGATAGTTTTTTTTAAAGCAGACAGGTGATTCCTCCAGTCTAGACCGCTGAGAAGATCTGAAGATAATCACGTGTGAGGACAAAGTCATCATCTGCTGTTTCTGCAAACGCCTCATTTCTGAAACAAAAAGTGGTTTCTTTAGCAACCAGAGGCCTGACAGGACGATGGGGGATCGTTCACACATTCTTCATGCTATCTGGGTCACAACTGGAGGGGAGCCTGCCAATAAGCTCATGTCTGTCAGCAGCAGCAGCGCCTTTAGAGAGATGACTTATGGCTGCAGTTCGGAGGCTCTGCAGCTGCAACCATTTGGCCTCTCTCTCCAGCGTGGAACTCTGGGGGATATCTGTGTCATGAAATCACAAAGTACCAGATCGTTTCCACGCTCCGTTGTTAAAGCTGGCCTGCTCAGCCAGACGTTTTCAGCCATGATTCCTGCAGCCTTCCAGTCTCCTGCTCCGGTTTTCGTCAGCGACCTCCTGAATCTTTTGGTGCTGCAGGAAAAGGCGTTCTCCTTTTGCGGCTGTTCGTCTCAGAGTTCAGTTCTTCCAAAGTTGCATAATGGAAATCAATGTTGCAACTTTCATTGTGAGCATCCTGTGATTCATCACCTAAAAGCTGCAGCCATCTGTATGTTTGTATGAGGAGCTGCATTAAGCAGCACAGCGACGGCTGGAAACACAGATTTCCATCCACATCATTCCTCGTCACGCCGCCGCCGCCGCAGCTGCTCACCAGAGACGTGTGTCACCGAGAGCCGCAGGATGACCGGCCCTGTAAACATGACTTCTACGTGGTTTTGGTAGAAAATAAGGACAAAGACAGACGTCTTCAACTTAACAGTGGTCACATTGTGACTATATCTGCAGAAATAAAATGGATCAAGTAAAACAGAATGATCTCAATGTTTGATTCAGAAGTTCCTTCCTCTGCGTCTTTGTTTTTACTTTCATAACAAAATCCAATTTACGGCCTTCAGGGGGTAAAATTAATAACCTTAATCTAATCACAAGCTGGAATAGATCGACTAAAGAGGTCAGCAGGATTCTTCACATAAAAAAAAACATTTTCCTTTAAAGTCGTGCTCTCTGCATGGAGCAAAACAATCTTGTTTTTTAAGTAAATGTGTGGATTTGCTCATCAAATCAGCTTCGATTGATCTGAGTCACTTAGGTCAGTTTTGGATGGAAGCTTCCAGATGTTTGAATTTGTAATAACCTCATATGAGTTACACTTTGCTGTTGTGCTGCTGGAGGTTCAGAGATCCCTCCGTCCTCTGAACCCCCTGAATGACTATCTCAGCTACTGCTGGGTGAAGATGTGGTTCATTCTGAACAGGTCACCAGTCACACACATACAGGACAGATCAGAGTCACTGTTACCTCCTGCACCTTTTCAACACGCCCTGCGGTTCACCTGGCAGGTGGGACAAATGATCTTACGGCCCAGCCTCAGCCTTCAGTGCTCCAACCGCCCCCCATCCCCCAAGGTAAACTGAGTTTGAGACCCCTGACCTAGGGACTCGGGATGAGTCTGGATCTGTGTCAGAGCTCAGTTCCTCTAAAGGTCTCATCTCCTCTCCAGCCTCAGACATTAAACTACATGATCATGGATGTTAGTTTTCTGATGAAACAGCTGATGGTTCTCTTTCTGATGGTTTATCATCTGATGTTAGGTGAAAGGACAAAGGACTCACTCTTTGCTGATGACACATGACTCTTCTTGACTTTTCCACTAAACGACACGACGAGTTTCACCATCAGAAGTTTGATCTTCATTCCTCACCACCAACTTTGGGATCTTCTGCTTTAGTCCTCTAAAACAACTTTGTGAGGAATCAGAACCATAAAAGTGAAAAAGAACCTCCTGGCTCATGAAAGCTGCACAGGTTGATCACATTCTACCTCAGTGGGATTCCACTGGCTCAGATGAACATGCTTTCTTACAGTTTATGTCTCCAAAACTTTGATATGAGCCCTGTGAAACACCAAAAACATCTCCTGCACCGCTTCAGATGCTGCTCAGATTTGTAGCTTCTTGTTTAAATAAAGAGCCTCCAACTGGTCCAAGCTGCAATTAACAAAATGACAAAAATACGAGTTGGGTGACCCAACCCGAGAATGTTTCCCAGCTGTCACAGATGGATCTTTTCAAAGACAGTAATGACATCAAGACCCAGTCGTCACCGCTGGCAGAGCCGCTCCGCTCTGTGAAGCAAGCGGCTCTGCATGTTAACGAAAAGTAAATCATCGGGATTTACATGAAAACAATCCGTTTTGGTTTCAATCAAACTGCTTTGTGTTCTGGGAGACGATGCTTGGAGTTTGGTGTTGTATCCAAAGCAAACGCTCCTGCAGAGTATAACTGTTTGATGGGATTTTAAAATCCTCACAAGGAAGACCCAGAAGAAAAACAGAAAGTGGCTTATAAAGTTTGTCGCCGGTGACGCTTAAACACAAAATCTTTAACTTATTGTAAGTTTTCAACAGTTAACACGATAATTCCAGTAAACCTCATGCCGCTTTTCTCCTTCAAAATCTACCGGAATTATCGTGTTAACAATTGAAAATGACAGTAAATCAAAGAACATAAACTCTGGAGCTCCGCTGTGAAAGGGTTAAGGAGAGAGAAGAATATCCTGAACACTTTTTAGGACAAGAGGTGAGCCAAGACGAAGGGGGTATTGGGGGGGAAAAAACTCCTGATTTACACAAGGATTACTCTGAGATCATTCAGGAAAGCGTATAAACATCTACTGGAAGTCATCCAGGCTCTGATGCTGCGGAAACTCCTGCAGATCTCTGGATTCAACACCAATCAGAGAAGCTCTAACTGTACTGTAAGTTTTCGGGGGAGACATTTGGATAATGGGGATCTAATGGAGCTCAAATATGGACGGTATTATTTGAAACCCAAATAAAACAAATCGAAAAAAAATTATTGGTGTTTGTCCAAAAAAAATGTCCAAAGCTCTTTGCTAGTGTGAATGCTGTAAGCTGAAGGTGTCTGAAGATGCTGAAACTGACAGCTGAAAATGCTGACGCCAAAAGTTTGCTAAAATATTAGCTAAATGCCAAATTAGCCACAAAAAATTAGATACATGTCTAATTTTGCCAAAACAGCATATTGTTAAAATACTTGCTAGACTCTGAAGGAGCCTAAAAACTGGAAAATGTTTACATTGGCCAAAACAGCTAGCATAATGTTAAAATATTAGGTAAACTCCAAATTATCCTAAAAAAACCCGGAAAACAAATGTAAGTTTGCCTTAACAGCTAGCATAATGTTAAAATATTAGCTAAGCTCCAAATTATCCTAAAAAAATTGTTAAAAAAAATTCAAGATTGCCAAAATAGCTAGCAAGATGCTAACATATTTGTATTGATGTAAAATTAGCCAAAAACAAAAAACAACAAAAAAGAAAAAAAAAAAACTAAAACTGCGAGTCGGAGCCCCACAGTAAACACGGCGGTTTCTTTATGTTTGCTATCTTTTTCTTTTGCTAACTTCACAGACAATAACAGCCATTTTATCACAGTTCTCCCAGTCAGTGAACGCCCCGGTACTGAAGTTACCATCCTCATCGATTTTGATTGGTCCTTTGCGTTGGTCCCGCCCAACGCACCACAACAGGATTAAAAATCTTGAAGCTGAATTTTCAGATTTGAAAACAGAAAAGAAGAGTTGAAATTGAAATTTTGTGTTCTGAAACCTAAAAACAGAACATTTGAATCAGAAAATAATGATGTTTATTTTAGAATAGCAAAAAGTTTTGAAAATGTATTTTTTTTTTTTGGCCAAACAGCAATATTGTTTTCAAGTTGTTTTATTTGGGTTTCACATAATATTGGCCCCAATTTAGCTCCATACCATCTTTTGGAGAAACAAATCCACCAGTGATCCTGTTGGTGACTCAGTTTGTTTGTAGTGTAAAATGAGACTTATTGATCCACTGTGATCAGTCTGATCATAAACCTTCATGAATCCAGATCTCACAAGTTCCTCGTGCGTTTCCAAAGTGTCGTTTTTACGCATTGTTTTACGCACTGACTCCCGGTTCCGCGGGCGGTCGCTCCCCGCCTCCAGTGACCCCTCCCTCCCCCTGAGGGTCGGGCATGCCCATATAAATCGCTCCCCGCGCAGAGGGCTGTCCCGCACACGGACGCGCTCAGAACAAAGCCGCAGCAGCCTCTCTCTCTCTCCGGACGGAACCAAAGGAACCGTTACGCACGCGGAGCCGCCTTGCTCGCCATGGCCGCTCGCAGCAGCGCCTTCGCCGGGGTGCTGGTCGCCTTGTGTGTCGGGAGCGCAGTGAACTGCCTGCCCAAAGGGAGCCAGCGGGACCGGCGGCAGACCCTGGAGCATCACGTCCCCTCAGTCAACCAAGGTAACCGCAGAGCAGAACCTCCCGGTACCGCCATCCGAACCGGAGAGAGAGAGTTTTCATAGGTTTCCTCAGCTTCTTTACTAATGACATTTCTGCTTCCATGTTTGATTGGATCAGCATGAAGATGGTCAGATTACATTAGGGTCACAAGTTTGACCTTTAACCTCTTCTTCAGCTCCATCCATGTGATCAGAGTTCCTGCAGACAGAAGGTTCTACTCCAGGTCCGGTTCTGTTCTTCAGTCGGATCTAGAAACGCTGCTCATCAGAGCTTCTCTATATCAGCAAATTACTTTTAAAGAGTAATTGATGACTTTACTTTAGTTACCAGTAATCAAATTACTTTACTCATTCCGTTACTTTACTTTTTTTTACACTCATACAAATTCTCAGAGGAATAAACCTGCGAGATACCTTCAAAATAAAAGCATGGAGGCTACACAGGACAATCAGTTTTTGTTTTTCATTTCACCACAGAAACATGAGAAAATGTAGATTACATAGTGGCTTTCATAATGTATAAACAGGTTGCTCAATGACACTACGGCAGTGGAAAGCAGGTCATCAAAAACCTGCTCTTCGCTGAAATGTTTTTGCTTTTGTTTCTTACAAATTGGAAATAATTGAAAATCTCCAGTTACTGAATGTCCTTATGAATTTATCTTTATTTATTTATACTTTGACCAATCTCTAAATGTGCATAAGCGCACATGCGTCAAATAACTTTTTGTTTAAATATATAAGTATCCGTTTTGTTTCATTTAACCAAGAGAACATGTCTGAGCCAACAGTTTACACTAATTCATTAAAAAGTCCAGCTTTTAAGGCTATGAGACTGCTTTTTTTTACCATCTTGGTTTTAGTCGTTTGATGCTTAAATTTTATCTATCAGTGTTCTTCGTGTTTTAATCTACAGCGCTTTGTAGCGGTTTGGCTGTGTTAAAGCGCTTTATAAATAAGTTAATTAGTCACCGCACCAAAATGTGAGCAAAGAAGTAATGAGGCATTCTGTAGTCTAGTAATTGTAATTTCATGATCAAAATTTGGACTGTAATTCGTTATGTTACTACGTTATTGACAGAAGTAATTCAATTACAGTAATTCATCCTTTTCTAATTCATTACCCTCAACACTGCCCTCAGTTTCTGAGAACCGTCATCCACATTAATCCTGAAGCCCAAAAGAAATCTGTCACAATACAATGGAGTTTTGGGAACTTGATAGTTTGGTTTATGTCAAGCAATTTAAAAAACAAGGGAAAAGACAACAAAAATAAGTGATTTGAAAATAATTACATGAAAAATGAAACTATCTTCTTGGATTTAAAATGTTCCTAATCATAAATGGGATTAAGTGCCTTTCAGGGAATCCTCGTACAAGTTTATGTTGATTTGAAAGTGAAAATAGTTCAAATGTTCTTTTGTTTTTGGTAAATCTAGCTCAGAAGTCTGCAACCTTCAACACTTAAAGAGCCATTCGAGTCGGTTTCTCACAAACTACCACCCAGAAGGAGCCACAACGTCTTTAATCACACTTTAGAAAAATAAGACACTGATCTGCACTAATATTTAACTATGATGAGTATAAATGAAATGTTGATTTTTGGTATAAATAAAACATAGACAGATAGAGAAAATAACCTTAAACTGTTCATAACTTTGGACAGAAGTTCACATGAAGTCCTTTCAAAATAAAATATATCCTTTACCACATCTCAATGCAGAAAAAGTAGTAATGGGTAGTGTGATGTCAGCAGGGATTTAAAGAGAAAAAAAACAGTTTATTTTACTTTTTCAGCCTGAAAATCCAATTAATTAGAATGAAATCAGAGCTGGTTAAGTGAACCTTCCTGTATTTTTTAACAATACGATGCACTTAAATCCTTGAATTTGTTCAAAAATATGAATTCTGGTTGTGTTTACTGACCTCCATTTGATTTTAAAAAGTTCTGTCTGTTTCAGTCCGACTCAAAGCAGAACTGCTTGTTGGAGCATTACAGCTACCATAGTCAGGAGCCTCACTGAGTGATTGACTACTTACCTTTTTGTTTACTCTACTGCTTACTTTTTACTTTACTACACATAAAACAAAAACTTGTTTTTTTGTTTAAGAGAGCCACAGTAAAAGGTTAAAAGAGCGACGTGTGGCTCTGGAGCCGCAGGTTGCAGACCCCTGATCTCGACGAACATCTTGTCCTGATGCCGGTCGCTCTTTTATGCAACTGCAGCAACAGAACGCTCTTCTTTCATTCAATTACGAAAGAGGAGAGTTAAAGGCAGAAGAAGCCAGACCTTGTGAGCAGCAGGGCTGCTCTTTGTGTTCTGCTGTGGTTTGGGCGAGTCTGTTTCCATCTGCCCCCCCACCCCCGACTGGCTCCGCCTATACCAGGAGTCAGCAACCTTTAACAGTAAAACAGTCATTTGGACTCGTTTTCTACTGATCAAAACTTAGGAGCTGCATAGTCATACTTTAACCTTTAAAAAGTTGGATTTGTATTCATTACTTTATATTTTTAATAATAAATATAAATTATGTATATTTTTTGGCATAAATTTTAAGTAATCAATTTATAAATTTAACTAATCTAAATTAAAGAATTCCTAATTAAGTAATCCTTACTTTGAAAAACATACTATTTTATTTGTCTTTTATTTATTTTTTTACTTTTTCCCCTCTTTATCCTCAGTAGTCTTATACTGCTGGGTTTTGTTGTTTTAGTTTGGGGTTGGCCCTTGGTAGTCTTCGTTTGGGGGCTTTATTTGTTTTCTTTAGGAGGAGCTGCTGACTCAGACGGTCGACATGCTGGGTCAGCAGTCTCTCTGACTTATTTTAGGTTTGGCTGAGGATCCACCATGGAGAGTTAAAAGGGCCACATGTGGATCTGGAGCTGCAGGTTGCAGACTGCTTGTCTGTACGTGTTTTAATGAGTATGTCTTCTCCTCTCCTGCTCGGCTCAGAGGGCTGCACAGAGAACGGCCACTTCCACGGCATCAACGAGCAGTGGGAGCGTCCGTTTCGGGGCAGCACCCTCATCTGTACCTGCCACGGAGTTGCTGGGATCAAGTGCAGCAGCAAACCTGAAGGTTGGTTTGCGTTATTGCGTCTACTTTTCGGGCGATCACAACGTCTGTTCACGACGGCTTCTTTTCGCAGAGGAAAAGTGCTACGACAAAGAAATCCAGCAGTACTACGCGGTGGGAGAAACCTACGAGAGACCCAAGGACGGCATGATCTGGGACTGCACCTGCATCGGCTCTGGGAAGGGCAAGATCAGCTGCACCATCGCTAGTACGTACGCCTGCGTGGCTGCAGCTCACCATCACCACCCTAGAGGACGCGTCTCACCAGGAATCTTCTCTTCCAGATCGCTGTCATGAGGGCGGGGCTTCATATAAGATAGGAGACACCTGGAGGAGACCTCATGAAACAGGAGGCTACATGCTGGAGTGTGTCTGCCTGGGCAACGGTAAAGGAGAGTGGACCTGCAAACCTGTTGGTGAGTGAATCAAAGAAGTCTACATGTGAGAGTCTGTGGAGGGAAGACAAGGTCGATGACGAGTCCGTGTCCCGCAGCTGAGCGCTGTTACGACAGCTCAGCGGGAAACTCTTATCTGGTTGGGGAGACGTGGGAGAGACCATACCAGGGATGGATGGTGATGGACTGCACCTGTCTGGGTCAGGGAAATGGACAAATCACATGCACATCAAGAAGTAAGCCCCGCCCCCACACCGTAAACTTTAACGGAGGCTTCTCAGCTTCATTAGCATCCTAGAACACGTCAAGCCGGTTCTTACTTAAAACAAAGAACCAGTTTCAATAGCCTCTCTTTGGGGGTTCTTCTGAACCATTTTTCTGTTTCCCCCCCAGATCGCTGTAACGACCAGGACGTCCTGAAGTCTTACCGAATTGGAGACACGTGGACCAAGGCGGACGCCCGCGGAAACCTGCTGCAGTGTCTGTGCATGGGGAACGGGCGCGGGCAGTGGAAGTGCGAGCGCCACGCCTCTCTGCACACCACGGGCCTGGGTGAGACCCCCCGCCCCGACTCTCAGGGAGATAAGGGCCGAAGTGATGAAGTGGGACAGACATGTCTTAAGATTATGAGCTCATGAGGTGGGGGGGCTGTGGGAACCGGCCAGTGGGAGAATGTGCGCCGATTGAAGTGATTATGGGGCGTGACTCTAAAACATGTGCTTGTTCTTAGTAAAGGTCAGTAAAATTCATAAGAGCAGCACCTCTTCTGCTTTTCATCGCCGTGTTTTATGGGTCTTCATATTTCACTGATACACGTTTGTACATTAGAGATACTTTTTACCTGCTTTAGTGCCGTGTGTGAGGATGTCTCAGAGTACAGTTACCTATAAAGATGTCATTCTTCATTCACATTCATCACTCTCTCAGCTTAATGTCATCTTTTCATGCAACCAAACTTTACTTTGGTCGACACCAAAGATTGGATAATCTCTAAAATCTGTTAGAATGAGGTGGACTTTTAAATGGTAAAATGGTAAATGGGGTATACTTGTATAGCGCTTTCTACCCTCCTTCGAAGGCCCAAAGCGCACCACAGTCACAGACCCATTCACACACTGGTGGAGGCTCCGCTGTTGAACACTAGTGCCAACCTTCCATCAGAGGCAATTTGGGGTTCAGTGCCTTGCCCAAGGACACTTTGATATGTTGGCGGGCAAAGCGGAAATTGAACCAGCAATCTTCTGATCAGGAGTCAACCGCCCTACTGCTGCACCGCGGCCGCCTCATTTTAGAGGAGCCACACTGCGGTTCTGGTTGATCTGGTTTTGGGTCGCAACCCACAAAATTTCAGTCGCAAGCTATGACATTCAGGTCACGACCTACATGATTTGAGTCGCGATCCACGAGATTCAAGTTGCAACCCATAAGACTTGAGTCGTGACCCACGAGACTGAAATCGTGGCTGATGAGACTTGAGTCACAACGAACGAGACTTGAGTTATGACCCACAAGATTTGAGTCGAGACCCATGAGATTTGTGTTGCAACCAACAAGATTGGAGTAGTGACACTCAAGATTCGATGTGCGACCCACAAGATATGAGTCACGACCCACAAGATTGAAGCTGCAACTTGCAAAATTTGAGTTGCCACTCACTAGACTTAAGTCGTGCCCCACAAATTAGACTTGTGAACCATGAGATTTGAGTTGCTACCCACGAGATTGAAGTTGCAACTAGTGAAATTTGAATCGCCACTTATTAGACTTGAGTTATGCCCCACAAATTTGAGTTGCGTCCCTCGAGATTTCATTCACGACCCATGAGACTTAAGTATCAACCCAGAAGATTTGAATCGCGACCCACGAGACTTAATTCGCAGATAACGAGACGTGAATCAGGTGACCATCGTAAGGAGGTCGGAGCAGTTTGCAGCGCTTGCTGTCTCACGTTTAAATTCTCTCTCCAATCATCTTTGATCTATTATCAAAGCATCTACAGCGGTTTTTTATTATGGTTTTGCTGTTTTTAGCCAAAATCTAAAAACCTGTGTCATTTACTGGGACTATTTCTGCAGAGCAGCAGAAGTTCATTAGAAATTCACCTGAGTTGTGCTCTGGACTGCATTTCCCATCATACCTTTGTAGCATCTCCTAAAGACTTTCAAACAGCTTTTTTTGTCTGTCCCTGATTTACAACAGTTTGAATAAAGAAGTACTCATAAACACAATTTTTACCTATTAAAAAACATCTCAAGAACATCCTATTTTCATTGGAGTGGGACTTTTTTCCAGACGTTTTCAGTGAATGATGTTCAAAGCTGGTTTTCTTGGTCCATTGTTGCGGTCGTTTTTGCATTCTGAGTTTATTAACTCAGATTTCTTCACAACATAGGCAGTGGCTCCCGTGTCATCACCAACATCCAGCCCGTCAGTCTGCCTCAGACCCCCCAGGAGGGAACCTGTGGGACCGACAGTGGTCTGACCTACTTCATTGGACAGCGCTGGTTCAAGAACCAGGGAGCGAGGCAGATGATCTGCACCTGCCTGGGGAACGGAATAAGCTGTGATCCGTGGGGTGAGAAGCTGTTGTTGAACTAGTGCGCATACAGGTGGAGGAGGAGCATGGCTGAACTACGTTCTGGTGTTCTCTTTCAGATGGACCGGCTCCGGTTTACGGCGGCAACTCCGGCGGCCTGCCCTGCGTCTTCCCTTTCGTCCACAAGGGGAAGACCTACCACTCCTGTACCTCTGACGGCCGCAGCGACGGCCAGCTGTGGTGCTCCACCACCTCCGACTTCGAGAAGGACCAGAAGTACTCGTACTGCACAGAGAAGAACGGTGAGAGGACAACCGGCGGTTTTGGTAGAGAGGAATCTTGGGAAATAAAAGAATTTAAACTAGAAATGGAGCTACAGACTTTTATCTGAAGCTTGTTGTACAGCAGTTTAGTGTGAATTTTGTTTTTTGAGTCCCAAACAGGCTCAGTTTTAATCTTTTAGCTTTTCTCATCCAGTTTGCAAGTTTGCGTCAATTGGTTGTGGAGGGTTAGAGTTATGGTAAACGTTAGGATTAGCGTTAACATTAGGGTTAGCGTTAGCACTAGGGCTAGTGTTAGCGTTGATGTTAGAGTTAGCGTTAGTGTTAGGGTAGGTGTTGGGGTTAGCATTAAGATTAGGTTTAGTTCTGGGGTTAGCGTTGGGTTTAGTGTTGAGGTTAGGGTTGGGGTTAGCATTGGAGTTTAGTATTGGGGTTAGCTTTGGGGTTAGCGTTGGGATTAGCGTTAACATTAGGGTTAGCGTTAGCGCTAGGGTTAGTGTTATAATGTTAGAGTTAAGGTTAGCGTTAGTGTTAGGGTAGGTGTTGGAGTTAGCATTAAGATTAGGGTTAGTGCTGGGGTTAGCGTTGGTGTTAGCATTAGCGTTGGGTTTAGTGTTGAGGTTAGGGTTAGCTTTGGAGTTAGCGTTGGGATTAACATTAGGGTTAGTGTTAGCATTAGTGTGAAAATTAGCTTAGGGGTTAGCATTAGGGTAAGCATTAGGATTAGCGTCGAGGATAGCATTAGCATTGGGGTTAGCGTTGGTGCTAGCATTGGGATTAAAATTAGAGTTAACATAAGAGTTAGCTTTGGGGTTAGTGTTGCGGTTAGCATTAGCATTGGGGTTATTGTTAGGGTTTGAGTCATTGTTAGGCTTTGCGTTGGGGTTAGCGTGGGGTTGACTCTGCACCTGGAGCTTGTTTTCTCTCCTCATTTCAAACACAAAGATCTTCAACTGGGATATTTTTGAATAAGTTTCTCTCTACTTTCACAGTGGTCGTGGCAACAAGAGGAGGCAACTCCAATGGTGCTTTGTGTCATTTCCCCTTCCTCTACAACGGCCGGAACTACACCGACTGCACTGCAGACGGACGCCGCGACGGCATGAAGTGGTGTGGCACCACAGCCAACTATGATGCAGAGCAACATTTTGGTTTCTGCCCCATGGCTGGTACGTTTGTGGCTTTTTTAGATTTGCTTTGTTTGGTTTGCAAAAACAAAGACTTTTGGTTACAAATCTGAAAATGTTTCTGGCCCCGTGTAAACTCATGCTGGGACTTTCCCAGGAGGCCAGATTTGAACCCCTGACTAACCGACTGAACCATTGGAAGGACAGGATTGGTTTTCCCAGTTTGTATGTTTGAATGCACCAGTATATCAAGTATAAGGAGAAAAGAGTGAAAAAATAGAGAAGGGAGTGACCACACAAAGCAAACCTGCCAGTTATTTTATCTTCTAACCCTGTAAAACCTTTCAGATTAATGAAGATGAATCTGTGACACCATCAAGTCACGTCTGTCTAAAGCTGTGACTCAGGCAGACGCCGCTTCCTAAATCCCAGTTTTCCTGCTGGGATTCCTGCGATCTGATCAGAGTCTTTTTGTTTCATTTCTGTCCTTTTGAAGCAGAAATCCCTCAGAGACTCAGTGAGCTTTCCAACTGCTGATAAGATCAGTAATTTACTAGTCATGAGGGTAACTAACGTGATTAGCGCAGCTAATTGCGGCGTTCCTCCCAGTCTCATGTGAAATGCGCGTCCGCCTCGGGCTGCTAGAGGCCACGCTCAATCTTTTGTTTACAATTCTGATGCTGTTTTTGCTGAACTCTCCTCAAAACACTGAAATTGTTCTGATAATTTTGTTGTAACTTGGCAGAGACGATCTCATGCTGACCCGCTGCAGGAGAGACCTACAGCGACAGGGGGTCCTGAAAGGCCTTTTGGTTCACAGTTTGTTGCTGAAACCACCCTGTCAAGTTTGAACAGCGGGGGGGAGATGAGGGCTGTAAACTTTTGTCTGTTCGAACAGACGCTGCTGTTGAGATGTTAATGCCGATGTTTACACGAGGAGCTGCTGCTGCTGCAGATGGTTGGATAGGATCCGCCTCTGTTTGTGTCTCCAGCGTCAGTCCCATCATCTTCACCAGGAGAAGTTCTGACCTCACTGAACTCTTCTAAACTTCTCTAACAGAAGGATCAGATCATACAAATATTTCACCTTTCATCTTAATATCCAGATGTGCTGCAGATGTCTGAAAGCTGGTTTGTAATTTGCAAGAAAAACAGACTTTTAATGAGAAGAAGAGTCGTGTTGTGTCCGGGACGTTTCATACTTTATAGAAGATCTTCAGGAAGAACCATCCAGAGCAGGATTTAATTCACTTTTGAATTAAAGAAGAATCGTGTCAGGTTAATGATAAGGAAAACCCCAGGAACGACGAGCAAACATTTGTCAGACCAGGGAAATTCAGGAGCGTCTGGAAGTATGATGCAGCGTCTGAGTGATGATCATAGAGGCAGGAGTAAAAAGGTGATCGACGACAAAAGACTGGATATCCTTCGTTTCTGACACTCTTTTCCACATTGGAGATCCACAGACGAACAGAGGATCCACAATCCAAAAATAATAATTAAAAAAAAAAAAAAAAAACTCCAGGAGAGGTAAACAGGTCAGCACTGGAGGGAAGAAACTTGGCAGAGGGACACAACAGGTCAGGTCAGGTCAGACTCCTAGACTGCAATTGGCAGGAAAGACAATCCGACAGCAACCAAAGATCTGCAGCTTCTTAAGAAAGGAGGCCCCCAGGTGGAGTCGAGGAGCTGACAGGGTGGAAAGATTAATGACAAAGAGACACGTTCGTGAAGCGTTTCCATTTCATCCCTCCTGAGGCCGCCAGAGGTGGAGCTGTCAGCACTGAAAGATCCTTCTTTCACATGCATAGCACTAGAATCTATCGACCATAAAGTCACCTGTGACCCCCTGGTGACCCCACGCAAGGTTTAAGGTCACCAGGAGCGCGGTCCAGAAGGACTCTGGCGGCTGTCTGAGATTCATGGAAATGTAGTTGAATACCTAACTTTCATTTTTACATTTCCATTACATCAGAGATGAGAGATTATCCAGCCTCCATCCAACCTTCTCCGAGCTTCACCGTCACTTCCTTTCATGGGTTGAATCATCACACCTTGTTCTTTCCTTTCACCAAAGCAAACATTAGCCTTCAGCTGTTTCTGCAGACGTTTGAGCTCATCCTCATGTCCTTTAACACCGGAGCTCCAGTGTTTGTGATCTTTGATTTACTGTTACCTTTCAACCGTTAACACAATAATTCCAATAGATTCTGGAGGAGAAAAGCGGCTCGTCGAGATTTGAGTCACGCTCCACGAGATTTGAGTCTCGAACCATATTTGAGTCACGACCCACAAGATTTGAGTCACGACCCACGAGATTTGAGTAACGACCCACGAGATTTGACTCGTAACCCACAAGTTTTAAGTCGCAACCCACGAGATTTGACTCGTGACCCACAGGTTTTAAGTCACGACCCATGAGTTTTAAGTCACGACCCACGAGATTTGAGTTGCGACTCACAATATTTAAGTCACAACCCATGAGATTTGAGTCGTGGCTCACGAGACGTGAATCAGTTGAGTCACCTGGAGTAAGTCGGAGTTGTTCGCAGTGCTTGCGGTCTCTCGTTTATAGTCCCACTCAGATCATCTTTCATTTATTATCAAAGCGTTTGTCTGTTTCTGCAGAAGTTTGAGCTCATCCTCATGTCCTTTAACACTGGAGTTCCAGTGTTTATGTTCTTTGATTTACTGTTACTCTTGAACTGTTAACACGATAATTCCAGTAGATCCTGAAGAAGAAAAGTGGCTCGTCCAGATTTGAGTCGTGATCCACGAGATTTGAGTTGTATTTATGGTTGAAAAGTTACAATATGTTAAAGATTTTGTGTTTAAGCATCACCAGCAACGCCTCAAAGGGTTAAACGGATTCAAACCCTTGGTGAAATGAAGCCGTTTAACCACAGCCACACTCCCTGTGTCTCATAAACGCAGCATCTGCTCGTCCCACCCACGACTTCTATCTTTAAACCCACACGGTCTTTTGATTATCTAAGAACACATTGTGACCGTAGGCTATGGTGCAGCGAGCAGCTGTCTCTGGCTTGTAATCAGGTGACTTTCCCGGCGGACGCAGGTGTTTGTGACGGTTGGATCCTGCTGGGATGATCACAGGAAGGGGATCACTGGAGGGGAATAGTTCAGGATCTGTAATGTGTGTGCTTTCCAGTTCACGAAGAAGTGTGCACAGCCAACGAGGGAGTGATGTACCACATCGGAGACCAGTGGGATAAACGGCATGACGTCCTGGGTCACATGATGCGCTGCACCTGCGTTGGTAACGGGCGCGGCGAATGGAGCTGCGTCGCATATTCCCAGCTCAAAGGTACGCACGTGTGTGTGTTATTGGAACTGCCCTGCAGTATTAGGATGTCCTGAGTGAGGAGGTGAAAGGTCAGACATTACAAAGGTCAGCCTGCACACCTGCACCTTAGAAACCTTCGGTGAATCCAGACCATCTCCAGGCTGTGGATGTGCACGTTTGGTTTCATCTGTGTGTGTCTTTGGCAGACCAGTGCAGCGTGGATGGTTTGACCTACGAGGTCAACCAGACCTTCACCAAACAACACGAGGAGGGATACATGATGAACTGCACCTGCTTCGGACAGGGACGCGGGCGCTGGAAGTGCGACGCCGTCGGTGGGTTTTCCAGATCAAAGCCGAGCGTTAGGGAGGTTACAGCCGAGCTGCTTTCATGTTTCCAGTATCTCCTTGGAGACGGCAATAAAACAGGAATGAAAACATAAAAACACGAGACACGTTTGCCCTGAGAGATCAGTTTAACTTTAGTTAAAAACACATTTCTGCTTCATCTGCTGCAGAAGTTTAAATTAAAAAGAGCGGGATGGTTGTTTGGAATCTGATCTTTTGAACGCCACTCTCACCTCCAGATCAATGCCAGGAGCCTGAAACCAGAGTTTTCTACCAGATCGGGGACAGCTGGGATAAAGTCATCCAGGGGATTCTCTACAAGTGTTACTGCTATGGAAATGGAGTTGGAGAGCTGAGCTGTGAACCGCAGCAGTCATTTTCCGGTAAGACGGTAAAAGAGTTTTAAACCGTGTTCAGAGGATTCCGGGTCTAATCTCATTTAGTTTAACCTCCTCGCCACAGCGCTGGCTCTGCTCTGAAATGCTGAAGTCACCTCCAAGAAGAGGCATTACTTTGATGTGAGACAGAGATGGGAGGGGCTTTGCAATTTCCTCTTTTACTAGCCCCCCCCCAGGTCGAGCCTTTGTTCCCGGCAGCATGTGGTGCGTCCCCCGGCTTGTTGCCACAGCTGTACTCTACGGTTCATGCCTGCATGGGAGACGCGCCCAAAGCTCCGCGGCTGAACGTCTGCGGTGCAGTTTTACGATGTTTCCATCACGTCGAGGAAAGTCTCACCTGTAGAGCTAAACGGTCTTTGTTATGAGGGTTATTGTGCATCTTCATGAGTTGTGATGGTGATGCGCATGAGCAGACCCTCACGGATTCCAGGATTATTTTTGGGAATCACTGATGAACTTCTGAATCTAAATTTGCAGTTTTTTGTTCCATTTCTGTTTAACTTCCAAAATATTTATATATATTTTTATAATCTATATTTTTTTTCTTAAGTTTGATTGTTAGACAAGTTTGATTGCTGGACACATTTGATTTTTTGCTAGAAAGATTTGATTTCTGAAGACATTTGACTGCTGGACGCATTTGATTATTTGTTGGATACGTTTGGCTGTTTGCTTCATAACTGTGTTTACCAACTGGATACATTATATTGTTACGTTTGATTGCTGGATAACATTGTTGGATAACATTGTTAGTTGGATACGTTCGATTGCCTGCTGGATGTGCACAGAGGTGCAGGATGTAGGGCCGTGCTCTATTGCAAGAGGCCATAAAAGCAACCATCTGTGAACTGGTTGTATGTGCTCAAGCATGCAGAGATTTAAGGGCAGCGCGAGTTCCAGGCCTGAACCCTGCTGGCTTTCTTAAAATCCCATAAAAGGTAAAAATGGAAAGCCTAAGTTGGGGATTATTTTTACAAGTTTTTACTAGCCTTAAAGTGAGCTTGTACATCGATAAGATCTCAGAGAAGTTCTTCAGTTTTCTGCTGGAGCCAGCTGTGCTTTCAGACCTGCGTCCGGACTTCTGTTCGTCTTTGATGGCTCCTTATCACCGCCAGGTTTGCTTCTGTCTCAGTGTCGACAATAGATGTTGTGTCTGTCTTCAGAGTCAGGGTGTGTGGGTCCATTCATGAGGAAGGAACCCCAAACCTGCCATACCCACTGGAAGTGTGCGTTTGTTTACAGGCCCCTCCCACACACATGGCCCTGTGGGTCGGTAATTGATCCCAGATTGTTTTTGAGGTTTGTGCATCTGCTCCAGCCTCTGGTTAACCCAGCCACTTGCTCAGAAACTTGGATTACAGGTCTGCAGTTTGGAGAGGCGGTTAGCAAACCTCAGTTCTTTATAGGAGCTACCAGGCAGCTTATGTGAGGACCACATGAGCATCAAAGATGACTCAGAACATCCCGGTTCTATCAAGCTCCATGTTTTCTGCAGGCTGGGGTGGACGCCCCCGTGTGTCTTCAGTTCATGGAAACACCCGGTTTTCCAACAAGCACTCACGAATGGTCAACTTAACTTTTCTTGTTTTCTTAATTTATCGTTTTCCTGGTTTCTGGATTCCTGGGATTGGGCTCAAAAGTTTACATGAATTTGGTTTAAACGGAACTCAAAAGTACAAGCTGCCTCTGAAAACTGCAATCACTGAACCAAACATAAAATGTTTATTCACTGCCAACCTGTTTTTGCTCTTTTGCACTGAGTTCTGGACCAGTTTCCTTTCATTGGACACTGCTTCTGTTTGGTCTTCAAACTACATGTTTTCAAATCCCAAACTGGGTTTTTTAGTTTGTGTATTAGCGTTCCTAAAGCTAAAAAGGAGCAGAAGAGTAAACATTTTACACTTCAGGAGTGGAAGTCTGTGCTGGAATTTAACACGGAGCTGAGACTTTTTCCCCGCTGCCTGTACGGCGTGTTCGGGGAAAACATCTGACCGCCAGTCGCAGGTCACGTGCAGATGTTTCTCAGACTGTTGGCCAGCGTGAAGCATCGCTGTCTGCAGCTTCACGGTTGATGCTTTGCTCCCTGTCCTGCAGGTGGTTATCGTCCCGTCCAGGTCATCATCACAGAGTCGGGGAACCAGCCCAACTCCCATCCCATCCAGTGGAACTCGCCTTCGTCCGCTCACATCGTCCAGTACATCCTCAAGTGGAGAGTGGTGAGTTTCCTGATGAAGGGAGCGTCCTCCGCCTCAAACTTTCCTCTGAAAGTGTCTGAATCTGACTGCAGAAAGACTCGCGCAGCCCCTGGAGGGAGGTGATGATCCCCGGCCACCTGAACTCCTACACCATCTCGGCTCTGAAGCCGGGCATCACGTACGAGGGCCAGCTGATCAGCGTGCTGCGCTTCGGACGCAAGGAGGTCACCCGCTTCGACTTCACCACCAACTATGGATCATGTGAGTCCACGGATACTCCGAGTGTTTGCATGAGGAACACCCTAAAAACCTCTGGTCTTCTTCTGTCGCAGTGGCTACCACTAAGGGCGAGGCCACGCCGCTGCCGGCGGTGGTGGACATCTCAGAGTCCGTGACGGAGATCACCTCCAACAGCTTCGTCCTGTCCTGGGTCTCGGCCTCAGACACGGTCTCTGGTTTCAGGGTGGAGTATGAGCTAACGGAGCAGGGCCAGGCCCGAGGACAGCCCATGGTTTTAGGTCGGCAGAGTTTACGCTTCGGCTTTTGACTTGCCCAGAAGTTTTTTACGAACAAAAATCCTCCTTCTGTCATCAGACTTGCCCCGAACAGCCAACTCTGTGATCATTAGTGAGCTGGAGCCTGGAACGAACTACACTGTTTATGTCTATGAGGTTATAGACGGAGAAAAGGATAACCTCATCCTGACTACTTCTCAAACAACAGGTGAGTGGACGCCCCGGTTGTCCCTGCACGCCGCTTTGGGGCACAGAAGCCACACCAGTCTGTCCCGGTGGCTTCACCGATCACTAGAAGGGTTGCATTTGCTTCATGCATGCAACTAATGTTACCAGCAAAGCATTCCTAACCTTCTGGAACTGACAGACAGGCCGAACAGGATCAACATTTATTGAACATACTAAAACTAAAGTTTTAAAACTTTAAAAATGTAACTTTCTTCCAGAAATCAACTTAAACCTTAAATAACTTTCAATATTTTACCCTCTATAAAAATATATTTTGTTTAAAGTTAGAAATAAACAAAATGCTAAAACGAAAAGCACTCACACTTCTTTACTTTTACGTCATTTTATATGAAAAATTGCACGTCTAAATAACCATAAAAACATTTCCATAAAATAACAGTAAAATAAAATGATCTGGAGGGCCGGATATAATTACCAAAGGGCCGGATCTGGCCCCCGGGGCCTTGACTTTCACACATGTAGTCTAAGATGGACTTTAGCTTTTTTTTTAGATTCTGTGATCTGGGGTGCTGAAAGGGGGGGTAAAGGTGGCGGATTCTAGGGGCAAAGACTGAGGGGGAACCCACAAAGTCCCCTAATGCAAATTTGCCATTGTGTGTTTTAGAAATTCTAATGACTGAGTTATCAAAAGATAACCTGAATGACCTGAATCCGTCTAAATGTCTGTTCTGCAGCACCTGATGCTCCCAAAGAGCACGACGTGGAGGAGGTCGGAGAAACCTCCATCGTCATCAGCTGGGAGAAACCCCTCGCTCCCATCACGGGTCAGTGATCTCATCATGTGGTCCGGTCGGGTTCTGTGGGGGTTCTGTGGGTCTCCACCAGCTCATTCTGTCTTCACGCAGGCTATCGAGTCGTCTACACGCCGTCGCTCGAAGGAGAGAGCAACGAGCTGACCCTTCCAGACACGGCGACGTCGGTGACCCTGAGCGACCTCATGCCCGGGAAGCTGTATAACATCAGTATCTACGCGGTGGAGAACAGCCTGGAGAGCGAGCCCATCTTTGTGCAGGTCAGCACCTCCGGAGACCCGCTGCCAGGTGAGCACCGAGCATCCTTCTGCTCAGTCTGAACGTCAGCTTTAGCTTCAGTGGAGGATTTCCCGCCAAAACAGGAGAGTTTTCCGCTGCAAAGTGAAGTCAGTGAGTTCACAGCTGGTCTGCTCGGCTGCAGTTGAGTGAAGTTCATGAGTCTGCCAAGAATCGGCTGGATATTCATGAGATGCTGCTTGACAGCTGGACAAACCCGTAAAGAAAAACAGATTTGAGATGAAAACATTTCCAGGTTTTTTTCTCTCATTCTACAGAATTCCTGCTTTTTCTGGACAAAAATCAAAGTTAAAAGCAGTTTTTTCACAAGTTAGTTTGAATCTGTTGGATTTCATTCAACTTTAAGTCTGAGAAATCGTTTTTCTACTTTTTCCTTTGTGCTGTGAGCTCATCAAAGCATCATAATGACACTTAAGTGGAAGAACAAACATTAGAAATAGAAAACTGAAGTCATACTGAGTTCTGCTTTATTATCACCTGATTGTTTTTGCAGTTGTAAAAATTTTGAAAATTTGACCCCCGCCACATGTGGAAAAAGTCTCCAAAATTTGCATACACCTAGTAGGCTACCAGGCGAAAATACATTTTGGGCACAGTGAACGACATGCCCCCACCCCCACCCCCACCTCCCGGTAAGATGATGACGTCACGGCGAACGAATCCGCTGAAAAATTCTTATGGAGCCAAAAATAAATAAATTCAGAATACACAAACAAACCCAAACACACGTGTCAGTGATATTCAAGAAAACGAAATTATTATGGGATGTCCACACGATCTACGGCTTGGCGGCCATATTGTTTGAGACGTTTTCACATTTTCACAAAAAATTGGTTAAAAAAAAAAAAAAACTTGCTTGTGCGATTTTCACAAAGCTTCCTACACTTGTCACCAGATTACGTCTAATCACCATAGAAGTTTCAGTGACCTTTGACCTTGGGAAGAGGCCACTATCTTAACTTTTTTTTTTTTTCTAAAAAGCACCAAATGGATTTTCATCAATCGTTTCCTGACTTCTTGAACATCATTGGGGAACAATTGGGAAAAAAATGAGCAATTAGATGTTGTACATTGTGAGCAGCGTGTGAATGGCGAGCTCGCAAAAGTGGCGTTCTCCTATACTCATAGGAATATTGTGAACATTTTATATGTTAGTCCTTAACTAGAGCTTAGAAAAATGACATATAACATATTGGGAACGTGGGCGTGGTTAGCAAATAACCTCCGTTGCTAAGAAAATTTCAAAAGTTTACTTTTGCAGATTCTTTTGAAACTCACATTGATCTGATCGGTATCTCAAGGCGAACTAAACATTGAATGGTTGCTATGGAGATAAGACCAACAGAAAAGCCGCCATTTTGAAAATAGTGGTTTTTACATCAATTTGTCACATACCAGCCTTACAGAAGAGAAGGGGGGAGTCAGGGCTGTGTAGGGGCTGCTTAGCAAGTGGGTCGGGCCAAAGAGAGGCAGCGAGAGCGGCAGATTCATTTTTCTGTATTTTTTTCCATAATATCTACACAGATTCATGACCTTTTTACAAACGTTTTGTGTTTCTCAGACGAAGTGGAATCCCCCACCAACCTGCAGTTCTTCGAAGTGACCGATAACAGGGTGGTCTTGACCTGGTCCGGCCCACAGGGGGGCGTGTCGGGTTACCGGGTCACCGTGGTGGCGGTGGAGGACTCCGGTTCCCCCCAGACTGAGATGACTCTGCCCGTTGGACAGAACCCCTACAGTGAAGTGACGCACCTGGAGCCCGGCACGCTGTACCGCTTCAACGTCTACTCCATCCACAACGGCGAGGAGAGTCTGCCGCTGGTGGGAGAGCAGACCACCAGTGAGTTTAGGAGAGCGCCTGAGTCCAAGAGTTCTGGTTAATCACGTTAAAGTAAATTAGAATTAGCTTTTTTATTTCACTTTTTTGTTTCAATGAAATCTGCTAATTTTATGGAGCAGAAAACTCATTTTGGGTAAAAAGTTAAAACAATTCTTGTTTGCAAAATCCTTTTTTTTTCTAAACTGGGCCGCAGAGACCAACAGGAAAATGAGGAAAACTGAAAACGTCCCTAAACTGATGGTGTCTTCCTCCAGAGCCAGACGCCCCCACAGACATCCACTTCAGCAATGTGACTGCAGACAGCGCTGTGGTGCAGTGGTTTGCTCCCCGCTCCAAAGTCAGCGGCTACCGGCTCTTCCTCACCGTCGAGGGTTCGAACCCGATACAGCTGCGTCTGCCCGCCCGCCTGTCCCAGTACACCCTCCTGAACCTGAAGCCCAACACGCAGTACACCGTCACCATGCACTCCGAGCAAAGCGGCACGCTGAGCGCGGGGGAGTCAGCGGACTTCACCACCAGTGAGTGACCTCGAGTTACCTAAAGAAAAAAACGTCCCACTCATAAAAAACGACCACGTTTTAGAGATAAAGGTGAAGATCACAGGATTATCCATGATTCAGAACAGGAAGGATGATACGGTTGATCTTTCAGTGGAAAAATCTTTGAATTAAATGGAAGCTTTCATGAGATTCATCCTAAAGTCCTCAGTCTTGATCGGTGTCGTCTCTGAGCAGGAAAAACGCTCACAGCCTCATTTTGAGATCAAAATGTTGACATGATTCCTGTTTGCCTGTAAATGAAGTCTGACACCACATCGTCTGCAGATCTACCGCTGGGAAATGCCCCTCAGTTCACCACGGACGTGACCGACACGTCCATCGTAGTCTCCTGGACTCCAGTTCCTCACATCGGATACAAGGTTAGATACAAGAAACATGAGATTTTAACTCTAAATATGGGTTTTCTGAAGCTTTCAAACACTATAAACTAGTTTTTAATGAAGTTCTAGAGTCATTAATGAACTTAACACTCTGTCCGCGTGTCCATCAGCTGACGGTTCGGCCCAGTCTGGGAGGGGAGGCTCCGAGAGACGTGACCTCAGAATCGGGAAGCATCTTCATCTCTGGTCTGACCCCCGGAGTGGAGTACACCTACAGCCTGCAGCCCGTGGTCAACGGCCAGGAGCAGGGAACGCCGGTCACCAGCCACGTCGTGACTCGTAAGTGTCCAATAGGACTGGGAATCACTGGGTACCTCAAGATATGATGTGATACATGGCTCACGATATTGATAATATCGCGATACTGAAATAATTGGTAAAATCATCTCTAAAAACTCACATTATATAGAAGAACGCATGTTTAAGGAAAAGATATCCCTACGTATTTTTTAGCTTGAACACCTGAATCACGCCTGAATCAATAGATTCTGTTTGATTAGAACCTCTCCATCTGCAGCTCTGTCTCCTCCCACCGATCTGAACCTGGAGTCCATCCCTGGTACCGGGGAGCTCCTGGTCCGCTGGACTGGAGGCAGCGCTCCAGGTAAGCTGTGACAAAATAAACAATAAATAAACAATGACGGACCCTCCGTCATATGACGTCTGCCTCTGCCAGACATCACCGGCTACCGAGTGTCGTGCGCTCCCACCAAAGGACAGCAGGGAGAAAGTGTGGAGGAGAACGTAGACGCCGGGAAAGACTTCTGGGTCCTGGAGAACCTCCACCCGGGCGTGGAGTACAACGTCAGCGTGGTCACTGTGAAAGGAGACATGGAGAGCTCTCCGGTGTCCACCATCATCACGCCAGGTGAGTGGGAGGAATCGCTGATTCTAGATTCCAGCTGATGCCAAAAGAAACGTTCCAAAGAGGTTATGACGCATCAGCGGTTCCAACAGCATGATGAAAGTGTCGTCGTATCGCATCAACTTTCAACATGTAGCTGATAAAGTGTTTTCATACTAACACTTCATTCCTTTAGAGCTCACGTGTCAAAGTCAAGGCCCGGGGGCCGGATCCGGCCCTCCGGGTAATTCTATCCGGCCCTCCAGATCATTTTATTTCATTGTTATTAATGACCCGATGTTATCTTGAGCTCATTTCTAACTTGTATAATTTTGACAAAATATATTTTTATTGAGAGTAAAATATTGAAAGTTATTTAAGGTTTAAGTTGATTTATTCTGGAATAATATTCCTGCCTTTTTATTATTCATAATTATGTCAAATAGTTTTAACGTTTTAAAAAGGTAGTTTCAGAGTGTTCAGTAAATGTTTATCCTGTTCGGCCCGCGACCTCAGGTGTGGTTTGGATTCTGGCCCCTGTGTGGTTGAGTTTGACACTCCTGCTTTAGAGCCCTCAATGAAAATAGTTCATTGTCTGATCTCACTGGATGAGGATTTAGGAAGCAGACTTGGATTTGCCAAATATTCCAAGTTGCTTTGGTGACTCCATTTCCATCTGCTTCTGTCTTCCTTTCTGCGCCTTTCCCCGTCGTGTCCGTTTCTTCCTCGTATCCAGAGGTGCCTCAGCTGACCGACCTCAGCTTCGAGGACGTGGGCGACACCAGCATCAGCCTCCGCTGGTCTCCGTTTAACACCACCGCCATCACCGGCTACAAGATCATGGTGGTGACCGCCGGGGAGAGCCTCCCCATTTTTGAGGACACGGTCTCGTCGGGTACGGGCCACTACACCGTCTACGGGCTGGAGCCGGGCATCGACTATGAGATCAGCGTGATCACCATGACGGAGAACGGCGAGAGCGAGCCCACCACCTTCACTCACCAGACCTGTAAGAGCTGCTGCCTGATAGACGAAGCGTGAACAGGAAACAGTGTCTTGTAAACCCTGAGTTTGCTCAAATCTCTGCTCCATCTGGTTGGAGGTGTTGCACAAACTCTTGTTAATTTTTAAGATGCACAGACTGCTGTTTTTAAAACATTTTCTACTCTGAGACTCTTTTCAAAGTTGGGTTTCTCGTGTCCCGTCATTCACGCCGTTCTCCTGTGAGCAGCTGTTCCTGCTCCTACGGACCTGGGCTTTGGCGAGGTCGGACCAGACACCATCGAGCTGACCTGGGTGCCCCCCGCCGTGCCAAACCCTGCCAACATTAACAGCTTCATCATCAGGTACATCCCTCTTCACAGGAGGGTTTAAATGGTAAATGGCGTAATATAAAGTAACGACTAATGGACTATTTAATTAGTCGTCGACTATTTTAGCAGTCGATTAGTTGTCGATGAGTTGACTAACTGTGGCAGCCCTAGTGTTTACCGATCCTACCCTGGATGACTTCTCATGCTGCTCTTCCAGGTATCACCCCACAGACGACGAGGATGAAATCACAGAAACCAGTGTGGGGGGCGGGACCGATCGAGTCGTGTTGAGAAGTAAGTTGCTGTGAGCACTAATGTTGGTCAGCAGCGTAGACAGAACCGCTGATGCTTTCTTTCCATTTCCTCCTCAGACTTGCTGCCCAACACGGAGTATATGGTGAGCGTGGTGGCTGTGTACGAGCAGAGAGAGGGCTCTCCTTTGGTTGGAACCAAGAAAACAGGTGAGACGGGGCGCCCCCATGAAAACTGAATTTCTTTTTGTTCTTTTCTGATCTCTGGGCTTCTGATTCCAGCTCTGGATTCTCCGGTGGGGCTGCAGTTCTCTGAAATCATGACCAACTCCTTCACCGTCCACTGGCTGGCTCCCCAAAGCCGGTTCTCCGGTTACCGCATCCGTTACCAGATGCTGAGCGGCGGCAGAACTAAGGACGAGAGGCTTCCCCCCTCCAGGAGCCACTTCACTCTGACGGGGCTCTCTGCAGACACGGAGTACCTGGTCCACATCTATGCGGTGAGCGGCTCTGATGAGAGCCTGCCGCTCAGTGGGACCCAGAAGACAAGTACAGAGCCGGCCTTTTGATCGTTTTACTGACTGAATACATTTCCATGTTCTAAAATGGCTGTTTGTCCAGTTTCTGATGCCCCCACTGACCTGGAAGTGCTGGAATCGACCCCCACGAGCATCACCGTCCGTTGGACTGCTCCACCAGTCACTGTGCGATACTACAGGATCACTCATGGGGAGACGGGTAAGCACCAGCAGATGCTTTCAGAGTCAACTGTGTCTCCTGACAGACTTCAAAAGCTGGAAATCATTGTTTTCATTGAGGGTCGTGAATCTGATCATAAATCTCAGTTTAATATCCGGACATGGAGTTCCCCAGAGGTCGTTCTTGGTTCTTCATCTTTGCTTTGTGTCGATGATGAACCACAAGAGTTACAGCTTTGTCACAAACACTTTAGTTCATGTTATATCACTGCTGCCAAAGTTCTAACGAGAAGCAGGAGCTTTACTGTTAACTCTCTCCACGTCTGCAGGCGGAGATTCTAACTTTTACACTCAGAACTATTGGCAAGGATCCGGCGATACGATACATATCGTGGTACACGCGTCATAATACTATATGCATCCCGATATATCCCAAGACTTAAGAAGGATCTGAATATTATTGCATTTTTCACAAAAGTAAAATTCACGTAATTTAAAGATCAGAACAAAAAAAAGCAGTAAGATAAAGATAAGATAAAATAAAAAAGAAAAATGCAAAGACAAAGCAAGAAATTTGTTGCTGCGCTTCGTAAAGAGAAGACAAAAGAATTATGACAAAACAGTCGAAATGCTACGAGGATAAAGTCGTAAAATTATGAGAAAAACAAAGTCAAAATTTCACAAAATGAACTTATTGAAATTACTATAAAATAGTCACAGTTTTAGGAAAACAAAATTGACTATTTCATAGTCAATTAGTCTTTACTTTATATTACATGGAGTCGTTGTGTAGTAAAAGGGAAAGTTATAATAGCATTCTGCTAGCTTATTGCACTATTTTTACATTTATTAAGATTTTTTTAGGCTAATTTGGAGTTAGCTAATATTTCAGCTACATGCTAGCTGTTTGGGCTAATTTGGGCTTTTTTTCAGTTTTTTAGGCTAATTTATTATTTAAGTAATATTTTAGCTGCCTGTCAGCTTCAGTGATTTCAGCTATTAGCACTAGCATCTTCAGCGGCCAAATGCAGCATTCACACTAGCATTATCACAGGTAATGCTGTATATCTAGTTTTTAGTTAGTTTGAAGCTAATGATGTTACGATGTGTGCTTTATATGTAGTTTTCCCATGACCCGATTAGTCGACTAATCGGAAAAAATAAACAGTGATCAGTCGACTATTAAAATAATTGCTTGTGGCAGCATTAGCCTAAAGTCAGGCCTCGAGGGCCGGTTTCCTGCTGGTTCTCCAGAAATCCTGCTGCTGATTACCTGGATCAGGTGTGTTTGGCCAATAAGGAGCTTCAATGGCAGGTTGGTTAGAAAACACGGGGGACACCGGCCCTTGAGGACTGGATTTGGAGACCCCGGTCTAGAAGAACCGCAGTCAGAATCCCTAATGATTATTCAGAGTTTTAACCTCAGTGTCCGTCTATGCAGGAGGCGAGAGTAACCCGAAGGAGTTCACCGTTCCCGGCTCTCAGTCCACCGCCGTCATCAACAGCCTGAAGCCCGGCAAAGACTACACTATCACCGTGTACGCCGTGACCGGCAGAGGAGACAGCCCCGCATCCAGCATCCCCATCCACGTCTCCCACAGGACAGGTACGCCGCCGCTCAGGTGTGGCTGGGATTTCCGAGGGTTCCGCCTCCTCATCTCTCCCTCTCTGACCTCTCTCAGCCGTGGACTCTCCGTCAGACATGCAGGTGACGGACGTGAACGACAACAGCGTGACGGTGAGATGGAGCCCGGCCCCGGGCCCCGTCAAAGGGTACCGAGTGACGGGGGTCCCCAGAAACGGACAGGGCCAGACGTACACGGAGGTGGTGGCTCCAGGTGTGGCGCTCATCTTCTCTCTGAATGTTTTCAGCCGCAAACATCCGGCGGGATTCAAACTTTTCTCTTTCTCTGCTCCAGATCAGACCGAGCTGACATTCTCCGGCCTGATGCCTTCAGTAGAGTACGTCTTCAGTGTGTCCGCTCTCGGACAAAACGGCGAGAGCTCTCCGCTGGTGGTGAACGCTCTGACAAGTGAGGGCTCAGTGGTTCTCAGTAACACCATTACACCTGGAAAACTTCAGGAAAACTCAACCTCTGCCTGTTTTCAGATGTAGACCATCCAAAAGACCTGACCTTCTCAGACGTGGACACCACCTCCCTGCGGATCACATGGGACAGTCCTGAAGGAATCGTCACGTCCTACCGGGTCTTGTATTCCAGCTCGGAGGAGGGGGAGCGGGAGCTGCTTCCTGCTCCCAGAGGAGACGCCGAGTCCGCCATCATCTACGGACTCCAGCCCGGCACCGAGTACACCGTGAAGGTCGTCGCCACGCACGACGGCAAGGTCAGCACGCCACTGACCGGGACACAAGCCACAGGTAAAGAAGATTTGGCGATAAAAGCAAAGCGGCTCAGCCAGCAAGGCCAGGTGGGCCCCATGTGGTTTAAAAGTGGGCAGAAATGTGGCCCCGATTGGGTTTGTCTGTAGTTTCTATGGTGGTTCCACCTGTGTTTACCCACAGTGGCGTAAGTGGGCAATGGCGTAGCATGCTAGTGAGCTCCACTGTAGCGAGCCAGCAAATTTTGCTTTAGCAGGCTTGCAAGCTAAACTGCATCTAGCTAGTAAGCTCCGCTGTAGTGAGCTAATGAGCTAAACTGCACCGAGCTAGCGAGTTCTGCCGTATTTAGCTAGCAAGCTCCGCTGTAGCGATCCAGTGACCTCCACTGTCCACCAGGCGGCTGACTAGCGCAGCAACCCAACCCACTGATCGCCCACTTGAGCAAAGTGGGCCACCACAGAAACCGTGGACAAACCCAATCGGCGCCCACATTTTCACCCACTTTTAAACCATGTGGGGCCCACCTGGCCTTGCTGGCTGGGGGAGTTTGTATTTCAAAAGTATTTTTTACCTCCACCAACCTCTCCTTTCATGATCTCCTCAGCCATCGGCCCTCCATCAGACCTCCGCTTCTCCCGGGTTGAACCCACATCTTTCACTGTTCACTGGACCGCTCCGGGTCAGGAGAACCGGATCAACAGCCTGTCCGGCCTCACAGGGTACCGCGTGGTGGTAAACCCCAAAACCAAGAGCGGCCCCACCAAGGAGGTCAGCCTCGCCCCAGACTCCACTCAGGCGTACATCACTGGACTCATGGTGAGTGTGTACGCTCATCCCGGTACTAACAGAACCGTCCTGAAGGAGAAAAACTTGTTTTTATGCAGAAATCCCTCAAAAATCCACAAGAATTTTCTGTATTTTGTTAGATCGCGACGACGTACGAGGTCGACGTTTACGCCTTGAAGAACTCCCTAACCAGCAGGCCGGTCCGTGGGGAGGTCACCACTCTGGAGAGTAAGTCTTTGACTCCCCAGCAGGAGAAACAGAACCTCCCCCTCTCTAAGCACCCTCCCTCCCCACAGACATCAGCCCCCCCCGGCGAGTACGCCTCACTTCCGTCAGCGACTCCTCCATCACGCTCACCTGGCGAGCCAAGTCGGAAACCGTCTCCGGGTTCTTGATTGAATCCAGCCCCACCCTCTCCTCCCCAGACTACGTCCCCCTCCGACGGACCCTCGGCCCCGACTCACGCTCCTACACTGTCACAGGTGAGCAGCGGCGTTCACCCGAGTCTACCTTCACAGGTCGTTAGCTTCCTAACCCGTTCACTTCTCCACCGAAGGTCTGGAACCCGGCACCTCCTACAAGGTCACCATCTACGCGGTGAAAGGCAACGGGCGCAGCGTTCCTCATACCATCACTGCCACCACAGGTAACCACGCCACAAAGTCACCTGGGGAGTGTTGCACCTCAGCATGGAGAACATCAACGGCATTTTTAAACAGGCACTTAAAAAAATCACCATCCGTTTGATCAAACTTTTATTACTTTTATATCCTTAAACTTTTCTGCATCAAAAACATGGCAACCATAATAATAGAGTTGTGTTCAATGAACTGAATCGACTGTTCAATGGGGGGAGGGGGTACTCCATGTTGAAATACCAGCTGCAGTCAGTAATCTTTGACTCGTCTCCGTTTAGCTCAATCTCAGGTCATCCCTCCCACCAATCTGCGCTTCACCTCCCTGACCCCCTCCAGCGTTTCGTTCACGTGGGACCTCTCTCGCAGCCCGAGGGTCACGGGTTACTACGTGACGTACGAGGAGGCGGGGGGCTTGCCCCTGGAACTGGTTCCTCGGCCGCACGCGGGCCAGAGCTCCGCCACCATCCGAGGTGAGTGTGGACAGCCTTGGGTTTGTGTCAGAGCTGTGACAGACTAATAAAGGTTTGGCCGTTTCAGGGCTGAAAGCGGGAACGGAGTACGTCATCAAGATCGTGGCGCTCCAGAACGCCTTGAGGAGCACGCCTCTGGTGGGCAAAGCCAGAACACGTGAGTCCGTCCTGCCGGGTCCAGGTCCTCCCTACTGAAATACTGTCTCTTTCATCTTCTTTATACCCTCGTCAAAATCCTCCATGGATATCAGTATAGGATGTATAGTTCAGCATACCTCAGTATTTATACTACGGGATCTAGACTTCAGTTTACTTCAATATTTATCCTTTGAGATCTTTACTTAAGCATACTTCAGTATTTATACTTCAGCATTTATGCTTCAGTTTACCTCATTATTTATACTTCAGTGTTTATACTTTCGTATTTATATTTTGAATATATGCATAAGTGTTTAATCTTCAGTATTTATGCCGTAGTTGAACTTTTGTTGAGCCCCTTTTTTTCTTTTTGAGGCCAAATTTTTAATGCTTTAAATTTGTATTAAAAAATAATTTATTCTTATAGAAAGATGCAATAACTTCTTAAAAAAGTAAAGTACTTCAAGTTTGCAGTATTACCTTGCTGCTCTGCAGTGTTGTCTTTAATCCTCTGTTCTCCGAGTCACAGTCTGACCTGCACTTTATTCATTTCTCAACCTGATGCCAAAACAAAGCAGACTCATGTTGACCCGTTTTAAAAGCTGTGACCTTGACCCGTTCCTCTCTCTGTCTTTTGTTTGCCTCTAACAGTCCACATGTTTCTTTTATGCCCTTAGAACCGGACTTTCCTACCATCCATCACGCCTTAGAATCGCAGCTGCCCATTCTTCCCGTCCCCCATCTGACCAACACCGAGATCCTGGATGTTCCAGAATCCTTTGACAAGTTGTGAGCGTCACAACTTCCCCAAAAATCTCCCTTTTATCTCAGAAGAAGTCTTTATTTTATTCTCCCTTTTTTCCAGTTTTGACTCCAACCAAGTCCACCTGGCAGGTACGAGTGGTCAGAACCAGCCGGGCCAGCAGGGTCAGCACATCTACACGGAGTATCAGAACCTGGGCCCCAATAACGGACTTCACGGCCCCTTCAGTGGCCCTAAAGAAGGCCAGAGACCCACTCTGAGGGAGCCCCTGGTTTATGTTCCTGTTCCGGGCCCGGACGGACACCGAGTGCCGCTGGTTAAGGTGGTTCAGCTGCATCCACGTGTTTTCATGATCCTTCGATGTGGGGCTGACTTTGTCCTGTTGTTCTGTCGACCCTCCAGGTGAGCGACAGTCACCTGCCAGGTTTAGCGTTAGCTTTCCCTGAAAACGAGACGGGACTTCCCCAGGAAGCGCAGACCATCACCACCATCTCCTGGCAGGCCGTCCCTGAGACGTCCGAGTACGAGGTGTCCTGCAACCCCGTCACGCTCCGGGACGAAACGGGCTTCCAGGTAAGCCGCCTCGCCGGCGTCAAAGAGCGCAGAGCGACCCCAGCTGAACCTCCCTCTCCTCACAGACGCGGCTCCCCGGCTCCTACAACAGCGCCACGCTGATCGGCCTGACGTCAGGAGCCTCTTACAACGTGGTGGTGGAGGCCATGAAGGAGGGCGCCAAGGAGAAGGTTCTGGAGGAGGTCGTGACCGTGGGCAATGCTGGTACCGTCCTCTCTGTCCCCCGCTGAAGCCAAGAAAACCATCATTCCTGCCGAGTCATGACTGGGTTTCCTTCAGTTCCAGGCGACGTCCCCGTCGGCGCCGGCCAGGACGCGTGCTACGACACGTTCACGCACACGCACCACCAGGTGGGCGCCGAGTGGGAGCGGATGTCCGAGACGGGCTTCAAGCTGTGGTGCCGCTGCCTCGGGCTGGGCAGCGGGCACTTCAGGTGTGACTCATCCAGTGAGTGGCTTATTAACCCTTCCCAGCATGCTTTGCAAACACCCAACTGCATCCCATGGAATTGAAAATGGATAATTCTATGGAGTAATACGATGTCAGCATGGGCAGCAGCAGAAAGATTTGGATGATTGAAAGAAATTCAAACATTGATCAAATCATAAATGGATCTGCTCATGTTGATCAGAAACTGTCTGAAATCTCTGAGCTTCAGTTTCAGTCACTTCTATTGTCCAGATGGTCTAACATGACAATAGAAGAGCTGAGCGTCTCTCGGGTTCAGAAGACGTCCTCATCTGTGATTTCATTTATTCTCTTCTTCTACATTTTTCTCTTCCACCCCCACCCAATCAGAGTGGTGCCATGACAACGGCAACAACTACCGCATCGGCGAGAGGTGGGACCGCCGCGGCGAGAACGGTCACATGATGAGCTGCACCTGCCTCGGCAACGGAAAGGGAGAGTTCAAGTGTGAACCGCGTAAGTTTTCTGAGACGATTGCATGTTATTAGTTGTGAGAGTTCTTAGTCAACGTTCACACTTTAGTGATTCTCCTGCTCCTTTCTGTACGGTTTTAACACCCGAAAACTCAATCACACTTTTAGCAACTTCAGCAATCTTGGTATCAAAACGTTCAGCTGGTTCAGGACATAAACTTGATAGTTTTGAAATATTGAGCAAAATATGCTCCATAGTAAGTAAATGATTCTTTAAGCTAATTGGGATTCAAGCTAATATTGCAGCATTATGCTAGCTGTTTTAGCAAATTTTGATTTTTTTTTTCAGTTTTTTAGCTAATATTTCAGGAAGCTATCAGCTTGAGCATTTTTAGCTACCACTTACTGAATTTTCAACTATTTACTCTACGTCTTCGAGCTACAACATTCACACTTGCAAATATTGCAGGTAATGCTATTTATCTATTATAACTTATATAATTTATTCATAGTCCCACTCCGATCATCTTCTGATCCGATTTCAAAGCGCTCCAGTGTTTTTTTTGTTTATGGTATTTTTCTTCTGCTCCTGGTTCACAACGATTTTACTAAATAAATTCAAGGAAATGCAGTTTTTAGCCTAATTTTCTTGCCACAAGAACATGTTATGAATTTTCATCAGAGTGGGTCTTTAATGTTTCATTTCTTTGCTGTTCGTCTCTCAAACGTAGGAATTTCCTCTTTGGGTTAAAAGATCTTTGTTAAAAACCGGCGCAGCAGATTTCATTGATGAGACTCTTCATATTTCAGTCCAAACTCTCCTTTAAATCTATTTTATTTCTGTGTCTCTGTGATGTTTGTAGATGAGTCGACATGCTACGATGACGGGAAAATGTACCAAGTTGGAAACCAGTGGCAGAAGGAATACCTGGGAGCCATCTGTACCTGCACCTGCTACGGAGGACAGCAGGTAGGAGGAGCTACGTCTGACACCTGGGTCACAGAAATGACAGTTTTCTGAGGAGCTGCTGCTCATGGCTGCTCTGCTCCTCTTCCTCTGAAGGGCTGGAGATGTGAGAACTGCAGGAGGCCGGGGGGACAGGCGAATGTGGAGGCCGAACTGCTGCAGCCGCCGCCGTCAGACGCTTACAACCGCTACCGGGAAAACGCCCTGAAGAAACTGGTCAGTGCGAGCGCCGTTCAAAGCTGCAGTTTACAAACTACCTTCAGATTTAATTCACACTTTGAGAAGTCATCAAAATGATTTAGAATCTTCTGCTGTGTATCTTACTATTTTTCTTGCAAACAATCTGACTACCAGAGAAAAAAAGTCCATTCCAATTAATCTCAAATCTACTAAAAACTACAACTCCCAGAGTCCCGCCTGTTCAAATTTGGTACAATTGAAAAGCCCCAAATGTCTTCTGTAGAAACCAAAAACAGTTTTTAGAAGTGTCCTCCACAGAATCAAGGAGTGAGGAGGATGTGATCTTCTTTTTGTAACCCGGTTCTGAACGTTTTACATGTCTGTGCGCGTGCTACCACAAGAGGGCGCCAAATATGACTGCAGAATTACAAACATGCATAATTGTATGGAGTGATTTTTGTGCCACCATACTGCAAGCAAAAGTTAGTTTTGAGATCAAAATTTTCTAAATTGCAAACAAAACGTAAAGTTTTAATAAAAATGATCATAATTTGCAACTAAAAATATTTAATATTTGCTTTAAAAAACATTTTTGCGTTGGCAAACTTTTTTTTGCTTGCAAATCTATTTATGTTTGCAGCTCAAATGTTTTTAGATGCGTAGTGCCTCATCTCTCTTTCACCTACTCTTTGCAGAGACACACGATTGGATAGAATCTAGACCAATCAGCAGGCTGTTTGCACAAACGTAATGCTGAGAGAAATTTTTGAACGCAAAAATCAAAGATAGAGCGAAAGAGAGATGAGTCACTACGCATCTAAAAACGTTTGTGCTGCAATCGCAGAAATATTTTTAAAGGAAAGAAAAAGTTTGCAAATGCAAAAAAAAAATGAAAGCAAAAAATATTTTTTGATTCAAATTATGATATTTTTTCTTAACACTTTACATTTTGTTTGAAACTAAGAAAGTTTTGATCTCAAAACTGTGACTTTTGCTTGTAATATGGTGTCACAAAAATCACTCTATAGAATTAATGCAATCAAATCAAAAGTAAAACGACAAAAGTAACGGTGAAAAATGAAAAAATGTAAAGCTGTCCTCATAATTCAATGTTCAATGAGCAAAATAATGTTCAAACTTTAATGAAAAAGATCAGGAAAATTATTTTCAAAAATGAAGTCACAGAGTGCAGAGTTGATTACAAATATTTAAGGGACAAATAAACATAAAAAGTGATTACATATTCACAAAAGTGACAATCTGACTTACTTTACAGCAAAGATTTTCAGTTAAAATAATTGTAAATTTCACATTGATCATGTATTAAATCACTTAACTGTACTAGAGTACATCCACCTTTTGGTGGAGTTGGTGTGGCTGTACATGCAGGTGTCTGACCTCTGATTAGATTAAGGTGATCCTAAAGCTGCTTCCAGATAATCAGACATCAGGATTTCCTGTAATCTGTCTCAAATCTTCTTCCTAAAGGAATCATAGAACAGTTTGGACTTAACTGTGTTTTGCAGAGGAAAACATACATGTAAATAATACGAATTTTCATATAATAATTGCGTAAAGTTTTCATAAAATGTGTCCGTTTTGTGTTTTCCTCCATAAAGTTCCCATCTGAAGTGTTTTTTTTAGATCTGAAATGCTAAATGCTGAAATGCTAAAACAAATTCATGTTTTTGTCCTGTGCAGAACATCCACTGTCCCATCGAATGTTTAAGGCCAGAGTTGCTTGCAGATGCTCAGAGCCAGCTGGAGTGAAACGTGAGGAGAGGATGGAGGAAGTGAAACTTCTCCTCCAGCTGCAGTAGAGAAAACATCTCCATCCCGTTTGGACTTCAGGCGTTCACCTCACGTCGTGCCTTATCAGGACTGTCTGAGCTTCTCTTTTGGACACACATCCTGCTGCTTCCTCACCCAAACGTTGCCTCCACAAACTCTGCTGTTTTGTCCACACGTTGTCTGTTTTCACTGCTGGAGCTCTGGATCCGGAACCTTCCGCTCAGCTCGGATGAAGATGACGGCTGCCACAGAACCGTCTGACGTTTTCAGACCAGCAGATCTAATGCGGCCACTCAGTATTCTGTTGTAAAGTATATTTTATTGGTAAACTGCTTCCTCAGCCTCCAGCTGGTTTGCTCAGATAAACATCTCCATGATGCCGAGTCAGCAGTTTTTCCAAGTCATTTTCCATCCTGTTTTTCTGGTCCCCGAGCTCAGCAGCTGCAGGTCGTTGATCTGAAATCACACTTTCATCCTCTAAAGGAAAAGCACTGCCAACGTTTGAGATTGTATGAACGGCCCTCTTTACCCATCGGATTCTGAAATAAACCATTGAGGTTCATAAACTGCTGAGACCTCTGAAGGTGAAGCAGACTGACCCACCAACAAGGAAACTGTTTCCATGTGATCTGTGTTTGATTGTGTTTGAATGTTTTCATTTCGTTTATTTATCCCTTTTTACTCAGACGTGTTTGCTCAGTGCTAATGTGGGGGTGTACACTTTGTTTTTTGATCAACTTTTTATATTTTTGCAGCCAAAACTGAACTACTGTGGACTGAATCTTTTTAATAAACTTTTAAAGAAAAACATAAATCTGTTGTTTTCATATTTTATTAACTTCATCGCATCATTTTAAAAACAGAAAATATCCTAAAATAAAGTTATGATCTTTAAAAGCAAGATTGTTTGACTCATAGAAAGAAAAACAGACTAAAACTGTCAGACTAAAGATACTTTTTTAAAGTTAGTCTTCAATAAAGTTTTTCCATCAACTTCATGTAAATTTGATTAAAAGATAAATGTTTCAATCTGAAAAACTATGATCAAAAGTTGCTTTTTTCAGTAAAAAGAGAAATTTAATCAGTTATTTTTGTTGTAACCAAAACCCCAAAACTGTATCCAATATGAAACAATAAATGATCAGCTGTTAACAAATATTAGTAACTTTTAAGGAAAATGATAAAACGGTTTGAACCCAGGACAGAAATTACTGTACTGATGTACCTCAATGTTTTTACAGACAAAATTAAACATTCATGTGATAAATAAGTGTAAGAATATGTCTACACCCTCAGGCTTGTTTAGTTGACTTGATTTAACTGCCAAGCTTTAAATAAAGCAAAAGTAAATTTATTTATTTTTTTGGTTGGGGAAAAGAAACTAACTTTGACATATTGAGGTGAACATATTATGAAACCACTTCAAAGCTTAAAGTTAACATTTAAGAATAAAATAAAATTCAACTTACCAGTAAAGTAGGAGAAAATCAATATTGAAATGAGAAATCTTTTAGTTTGAATCACACAAAAGCGGATTGTAGGATTGAGAGCTTGAGTAAAAAAGGACAATATTGGTGCCAAGACCAAGTATTTTTGTAGTTTGCAGCAAGTAGAATTTTTTAGTAAACAAAAACCTCCAGGTGACGCCCAGAGTTTGATTGGACAGCGTGCTTTTAACCCGTCCTCCAGTCTGCTCCACACGTGTGACCACACGGCGGCTCTTATTCTGAAGGAACTGAACGGAAACGCCTCACGTCACTTCCGTGTCAATATCTAAAGCGCGGGTTTGTAGTTTACTTGTTAAAACTCCGAAATCCTCGAGCATGGATGGCGTTTCCGTGGAGAGTTTGATCCTGAAGCTCCATGACGTGAACGCGGTGAAGTTCGGGGAGTATAAGCTGAAGAGCGGCCTGATGACGCCGATCTACATCGACCTGAGGGTCCTGGTGTCCCACCCGGGACTCATGAACCAGGTCGGTGCGCACGTGCCGTCCGCGCAGGAGCCCCGATTCGTGTGGGGGAACACTTTCTTTCAGAAGGCAGAAAGATCTTCTTCAGCTGGAAGTTTCTGGGTTTGGGCTCAGAACTTTGCAGAACCGGAGGATTTTAAATGTAGCTCATCTGTGGGCCGGATTAAAAGGTCCGTCGGGACCAGGCGGAACAAAAGTTTAATGCAGATTCAGCATCACGCGGGACCTCTCATAAAATGTATTATAGGAAGAAAAAAAAAAAGATCTAACCCGACCTAGATGTGGAGTCCCGAGTTTCCACATGTGATATTGATTTATTCAGTCTATAAATCCATCTTTTTCTTGATTAAATCAGCGTTTTTGTTTGTTTTTGGGTTTAGTGTTCATCATCTTTTGACCAAAGTTCGGTTAAATCTGTGGAAACTTCTCTGTAACCATCCAGTTTATTATAAGTTTAAAAAAAAATCTAAATTAGACTCGTATCGTGAAGTGTGTTGTGAATCTGAATTACTTAAACTCTTCACCACACCAATGAAAAATTGGGTTTTTTACATGTGATTGTAGCATTTATCTGATTATAAAAGGAAATTTATAACTAAATTTAAGTTCAAAACTGAATTTCTGAGTTTTTTTCTTTAATTCAATTTGTTGTGAATTTGGAGCAGAAGAAAAAATGTTTGAACAAGATGGTATTTGTGATGTTGAAAATCGGTGGGCGGGACCACAAGCTTCCTGCCCCGCCCCATTCTGATGCATCCACCTGCAGACAAATAACATACATTTAAACTGCATAGAGACGATATTGCTCGTCTTTTTATGGGGGGGTGGAGGTTTAGTGGGCTGCAGGCTAGTGGGAGACATAAACAGAGAAAGGGGGCGGGGTTTCTCCATGCAGACGGTCCACCCTCGACTCAAATGCAGAAACTATAACTGTTATACCCAAATTAAAAAAAAAAAAAAAACACTGGTAACCGCATAAAAGACGATGGAAGTGTCCTTAAAGACGGTGGTTTCAGACAGATGTTTGTGCATCGTCTCTAATCTGTTATCTTTATCATAAATAAGATGAAACGTGTTTTATAAAGTGAGTTTTGGGCTTTTTCCAGGTGTCCAGCCTCATCTATCAGCGCGTGAAGGAGGAGGGCCTTCAGTTCGGTTTGGTGTGTGGCGTTCCGTACACGGCTCTTCCTCTGGCCACCATCATCTGCTCCACGCACGAGCTGCCCATGCTCATCAGGCGGAAGGAGGCCAAGGACTACGGTGAGCCGGGCAGCCACTAGACCTTGTTGTGGTTTCTGACAGTCGGTCTGTTGTTCTCAGGTTCCGTCTGGAGGCGGATCAGTTTTCTGGCTAACCTTCCTCTGATTGGTAGGAACCAAGAAGATGGTGGAGGGCTCGTTCTGCGAGGGGGACACGTGTCTGATCATCGAGGACACGGTGACCAGCGGCAGCAGCATCCTGGAGACGGCGGACGTGCTCCTTAAGGAGGGACTGAAGGTGCGGCCTGGCGGCTGAGCGGCGGCGTGAAGCGCTGCCGCAGCGAGCTGAGGGAAACTTTTGTCGTTGAAGGTGACGGACGCCGTCGTGTTGATGGACAGGGAGCAGGGCGGCACGGAGATGCTGGCGTCCCGAGGAATCCGCCTCCTGCCCGTCATCTCCATGTTCAAGCTGCTGGACGTCCTGCTGGCCGCCGGGCGCATCGACGGGCCGACGGCCGAGAGCGTCCGCAGGTTCATCCAGGACAACAACACCTTCAGGTCCGGCTCTGACAGGTGAACGCGGGAGCGGGTCGGCGGTCAGAGGTGACCTCTTCGTTCCTGTTTTAGGCCCAAGAAGGAAAACGGCGGTGCGGTTCCAGCCCCCAAGAAGGCGTGTCTGGACCTGAATCGGGAGCAGAGCTATGCTGAGCGAGCCCAGTTACCGAGTACGACGTCCTCCAGAACCGTGGGTCCAGTCTGACTGTGGTAGCTGACGTTGTGTCGTCCTCAGACGTCCATCCTCTGGCCTGTAAGCTCCTGAAGATCATGGAGGAGAAGCAGAGCAACCTGTGCGTTTCTGCTGACGTGACGAGCGGCGAGGAGCTGCTGCGGCTCGCCGAGTCGCTCGGCCCAAAGATCTGCGTTCTGAAGACCCACGTGGACATCCTGAAGGTAGAGGAGAAGCGGCCGCTCCACCGACGGCCTTTTCTGATGACGTGGTGTTTGCTGACAGGACTTCACGCTGGACTTCAGCCAGAAGCTGCAGGCTGTGGCCGACCAGCACAACTTCCTCATATTTGAGGACCGCAAGTTTGCCGACATCGGAAACACCGTCAAGCACCAGTATGAAGGTGAGTCCGCCGCAGGTCTGGGGCTGCCGCCATTGGTCGACAAATCGACTGTTAAAATAATCGACCAATTAGTCGTTACTTTATATTACATGGAGTCAGACTGTAGTAAAGATGAACAAAACTCTAACTTTTTTATATTTTATAGTAATTTTTTTTTTTAAATTGAGTTTACCTAATATTTTAGCATTATGCTAACTTTTGTGGCTAGTTTCTTATCTTCTGTGAGTTTTTTAGGCTAATTTAGAGATTAGCTTCTATTTTAGCAACATGCTAAAGTTTTTGACTAATTTAGTTTACTGAGGAATTTTAGGCTATGTTCGAGTTAAGCTAGTATTTAAGCTACGAGCTAGCTTTTGGCTAAATTGGGATCTATTTAGTTTTTTTGGGATAATTTAGCAACGAGCTAGCTTTTTTGTTTAGCTTCTATTTTAGCAACACACTAAATATTTTTGCAAAGTTGGCATCTATTAGACATTTTTTAGCAATTTTACTACAAAATCTTAAGAAGTTTAGGTCAACCTCGGCGCTCTTTCATAGTTCTTTAGTGACATCTCTGGTCTTTTAGCAAGCTAACATTTTGCAAATAGCGTTAGCATTTTCAGAAAATCCCTTCTGCAGTTAAAGTCAACCGCGTCACTTTTTTCAGCAAAAAGCTTCAGCATCTTCAGTGACTACTTTCAGAAAAAGGCATTCACACTAATATAACTTTTCTAGTTTAATCTTGTTTCAACACCAGAAACTAATGAATGAACAGAAGCTCCACGACTCATTAAAAGTTGAATAAACGACCATCTTAATTGTCTTTATTTTAGTTGGTTTAAAGCTAATGACGGTTAAGATGTGTGTTTACATCCACTCTGTGAATAATCCGATTACTCGACTGTTAAAATAATGGTTTGAGTCCCGTTCTTCCCGTTTGCGTTCGACTGATCGGTGTTTTTGTTTCTGCAGGCGGCGTTTACCAGATCTCCTCGTGGTCCCACATCGTCAACGCCCACGCCGTCCCGGGACCCGGCGTGGTCCGGGGCCTGAGCGCGGTGGGGAAGCCTCTGGGCCGCGGCTGCCTGCTCATCGCTCAGATGAGCTCCAGCGGCTCCCTGGCCACCGGCGGATACACCACGGCGGCGGTGAGCTCTTCTGCCGTGGCGCTTGCAGCAGAACCGCTCGCTTTACCGCAGCGGCGCCTTTGCTCGTTTGTCTTACAGGTGCAGATGGCGGAGGAGCACTCGGACTTTGTGATGGGGTTCATCTGCTGCTCCAAGGTCACCCAAAACCCCCAGTTCATCCACATGACCCCCGGGGTGCAGCTGGAAACTGGAGGTAAATCTGACTTCATAGAAAAATCTGCTGGGAATAAAAAAAAAAATGAATCAGTTGAGTGTGACTGTCTTGAATTACTTCCACTAAGATTCAAAAATCCCCCCCAAAAAGATTTTTTTTTTTTTGGTGTAATGCAGTAATTTCTTACAGACTACAATCCAGAAGGAGCCACAAACTCTCCTTTGAGAAAATAAACATTTATTTTTATGCTACGGCAGCTATTATGATAAACATATTTGTTTTTGGCTATAACACAAATATAAAGAGATTTTTTTTTTTTGTTTCTAAAATATGAAATAGTTTACAACGTTTGACATAGGTTTGTATGACATCCTTTCAAAATAAAAGACACCCTGTACCATATTTGATTATCTTAATGCAGCAAATGTAGGAAGTGTCATGTTTTATTTTACCATCGTTGGTGGATTGGGTCGTCTGTCCTCCTGCTCCTGGTCGTGGACTGCAGTTCTGCTTCATCTGGACTATGGACTTAATCATCACTCGTCCCTCAGCTCTATATGAATGAACTCTACTCATATATGCAGTTTTAGCAGCTAACTTTTCTTTAACCGTTCTGGTATCTCCTGTCCGTCCTGGGATGGGATCTCTCCTTCATGTGGGAATCCCTAAGGTTTCTTCTTTTTTTCCTGACTCAGGTTTTTTAGGAGTTTTTCCTTACCGCGAGGGAGGGTCTAAGGACAGGGATGACCGTTCTTTATAGTCTGTTTAGTTTTTACCTATTGTGCATATTTTATGACTCCATCTGTGCATCTGTAAAAACTACAGGCATGAAGCCCAATGAGGCAAATTGAATTTGTGATATTGGGCTATATAAATAAAATTGAATTGAATTGGATCTCGGTCAGATATTCATTAATCAGAGCTAAGTGACCCATTCTGTATTATTATTATTAATATTATTATTATTTATTTTATTTTTTAGGACAGTAAATGACAGTTAAAACCCTTGAATGAATTCTGTCCGTACAATAATTATGTTTAAAATTATTCATAGACTGTTTTCATCTTTACTAGTAAAACTAAAAAAAAATGAAGTTTAGCTAATATTTTAGCTACATGCTAACGTTTTTTGGCTAATTTGTTATCTGCTGTGATTTGTAGGCTGATTTAAAGTTTAGCTTGTATTTAAGCAACAGGCTAGCTTTACTGTTTATTTTGGGATCTACTGAGGTTTTTTTTGGCTAATTCGGAGTTTAGCTCATAATTAAGAAACACACTTAATATTTTTTACAAAATTAGCATGTCTTAGGGATTTTTAAGCAATTTTACTGCAAATTTTAAGAAATTTAGGTCAACTTAAGCGTTCTTTCATAGTTCTTTAAAGAAATTTCCAGTCTTTAAACAAATGTAGCAATCTGCAAATAGCTTTTGCATTTTCAGCAAAAAGCTTCAGCATCTTCAGTGACTATTTTCATAAAAAAAACATTCACACTAACATAATCACACGTAATGCAAGTTTTCTTGTCTCCAACTGGTTTTGTTGGTTAAAAAGTTCTGACATATCAGTCGATGTGTTTAGTGTCACTTTGAAGCTGCATTGTAAATGTTTTTATTTTCTTTAACCCTGAGAGCCACGATGAAGTCAAAGAGCCTCATAGAGCCTCATGCGTCTCTGGAGCCGTTTCAGACCTCGGTGTAATGTCACTGTTTCACCACAGGGTGGAGCTGTAGCGTCAAAAACCCCTCAGTTCCTGATCGTTTGCTCCTCCTCCTCCTACCAGGAGACGCTTTAGGCCAGCAGTACGCCACCCCGGAGGACGTGATTTGCAGGAGAGGCTCTGACATCATCATCGTGGGACGCGGCATCCTGGAGGCCTCTGATAGGCTGAAGGCCGCCGAGTCGTACCGGCGGGCGGGCTGGGACGCCTACATGAAGGCCAGGAGCAGCCAGTGAGGTGTCGGAGATCATGTGGCCACGCCTCCAACAAATCAGCTGCTGTGGTTTCCCGCCGTCGCGGCTCAGCCTGGTTCGTCACGTCCCAGCAGGACTGCAGAAGAAGTCGCTGATTCCTGCTGTCAGACTGTGATCACTCAATCTAGTGATATTTTTGTGGAGTTGTGTGAATTTCCTGCTCCGTTTCTCCTTAGGGTCCAGACATTTCCTTCCTCCGTTAAAAAGATGCAATCAGTGTTTTCTCCGCCTCTTTCGTGTGTGAATGTTTGATTCTTCTTTGATCATCCGTGTTGGATCAGCAGGTCTTTGGTGCATGTCTGCTCCTCCTCCTGGTCATCTGTCGGGGTCAAAGGAGGGTCATGGAAGGTCATGGAAGGCGTGAGTGCATGTGTCCCAGGATTCATGCGTGTGATGTCCTCTCCCTCAGATGATGACATCCAGACTGTCAGAGTGCCGTCCGTGTTCTTCATGAAAAACTGAAAACAAGCTGTTGAATAAACTCTTTTCTGTACTTTTTCTGACTCCGTTTTTTATGTGTTTGAGGAAACTTTTAGAAAGATAAAAGCTTCTCTGAAAATAAGCAGATTGACATGAAGTTCTTTGTGTGGAGCTCAGGAGAAACTTCTCAGAAAATCACTTTAAGTGAAACATCAAACGGTGTCAGTGCTGCAGAAATTTTCAAAAACACCTAAACGCGTCAAAATAATTAAAATTGGCTTTAATCTCCTTTAATTAGAGTTTTTCGTTTACAAAGAACTTTTTACTTTTGATTAGATTGTTTGATCAGACTTTAGAACACATGTCAAAGTCAAGGCCCGGGGGCCGGATCCGGCCCTCCAGATCATTTTATTCTTATTAATGGCCCGATGTTATCTTGTTCTCATTTCTAACTTGTATAATTTTGACAAAATATATTTTTATGGAAAATATTAAAGTATTTTAAGGTTTAATTTGATTTAATCTGGAATAATATTCCTGCATTTTATTATTCATAATTATTTTTAAAAAGTTACAGTTTTAAAGTTTTTAAAATTGGTGTTCCGCTAGCTTTTAGGACTATAAGGCTAATTTGGAGTTTAGCTAATATTTCAGCTACATGCTAGCTGTTTTAGCTAACCTAAGTTTATTTGATTTTTTTAAGCTAATTCATCATTTAGCTAGTATGTTACCTGGCTATCAACTTCAGCATTTTTAGTTATTAATTTCAGCATCTTCAGCAGCCAAATTCAGCTTCCAGCATTCACACTAGCATTACAGCTAATGTTATATATCTAGTTCATAATTATGTTTAAAAGTTCCAGTTTTAAAAATGTAGTTCTAAAGTGTTCAATAAATGTTTATTCTGTTTTAGATTTTCTCCCCTTGTGCGATTGAGTTTAGAATCTAAAGTCAAACTATTTCTGAAGTCAAGACTATTGAAATGTAAAGATTTTTGTTCTTTGCAGACTCTGCTCATTTTTAAGGCCAAAAATGTTAAGTTGCCGTGTGGTTTACAAAATCTTTTTGTTATAAATGAGGTAAATAGCTGAAAAAAGCACGACTTTCAAGTACCTAAAGTAAAAACTACACTTTCTGGGGTTAAAGCTTGAATTCCTTGGATAGTGACCTAAAAAAGTGTTATAGTATTGTTTGTTTTAAGTTTAAATGTAAAAACAAGAACAAATAAATGATAAAACATAACTGGAGATGCCAGAATGACATCTGTTCATGTTGTAGAGTCAAAGGAATCATCTCAAAAACGAACCATTTTTCCTGTGTTCAAACGTACTTCCTGGATTTATCGTCTTCGTCACACAGCAGCTCCAGCAGAGCCTGAGGACAGCGACAGCAGCAGCAGCAGCAGCAGCAGCAGCAGGATGAGCTGTAAAAGCTCCATCACGAGATAATGCGTTTGATGCTTCTAACATGTTTACTGCTGACCATTACGCTTGAAATCGGAGCTGCGCCGCTTTAATTTACACACACGCAGCCGCCTGATTGGCCGGCTGTGTTTGCTGATGAACAGACACACGGGAGCGTCGGGTCAAAGGTCAGCGGTGGCCCTGGGCCCTGAGATGTTCAGGGAGCCTGGATGATCCAGGCGTGAAGGGAAACACCAGAGATGGAACAGATGCACCAACACCAGGAATGAATGACTGATCTGGACCTCAGAGGTGAAGACAAAAGAGCTCCAACTGGACAAAATTCTGCTTCAATTTGAGCTTTTTATGTCTTTGCTTCACTGAGATTAAGATACATTCTGTTTTCTGGCTTTTTAATGTGTGCCTCGGGCACCTCGAGGAGCAGCATCCTTCGCTTTGCCTCGTCGATTTACTCTTTCACGGCGTGATTGTGTTCAAAAGTTGCGATTAATAGTGATTAATCACAACACAGAAGTGTGATTAATCAGATTTTTAAAATCTGACTGACAGCGTCAATTGAATAAATAAATGCTCTAAATGTACAGTTTTGCATGTGATTTTATTTTGTGATTATTTGCAGATAATAAGTGGTTGGCAAATACTGTAACACAAAAAGAAAAATGTGATTAATCGCGATTAATTTTCCCCCATTTTGAGATTAATAGTTAATTTTTTTAAATCAATCCCGGCTCTACTTTAAACATGAAATAAATAATCAAAGCATTATTTAGTTAAAAAATGTAGGGCTGTAATGATACATTTGAATGATTCTGATCATATCATGATCTGTGGTTGACGATACGATTCATAATCAATATTGATTCTTTCTGAACGATCCAATTCATTTACCTAATCATCTTTAGCTCAATTTAAATTGTATTTTTCAATGAAAATATATACATTTTCATTCTAAAACGGTTTAAAGATGGTATAGATCCACTCAATCAATACCTGCCTCCGACAGATCAATAAATCGATTCATTGAGTAACGTTTCACCAACATTTCTGGATGAATTTAACTTTAGCTTCATGAAATGTTCCATAACTTGATTTGTAGTTTCGTTCCTCTCTGGATGACAGGTGTCTGCGCGCGCGGCTCTCAGCAGCAGGTACGGGATCTCAGGAGGATCACCTTTAGACTTTTGGGTTCAGAAAAGCTGGAACCGTCTGATCCGCGCACAAACGTCTCCTCAGCGCGCCCGCGCCGTCATTTGCAAGGCAAAAGCTGCAGGGAAATGATGCGCGAGCAAGGCCCTATACGCGCGCGCGCTGTTGCCAGGCGCCCGGGAGGAGGAGGAGGCTCTGAGATAATTCATTTCACGCGCGTGCGTGTCTCACCCCTCACCCCCCCAGCAGACACAGAGGCAGCAGCCCCTCCCTCCTAAAGTCAATATTGGATCAAGCGCGACAGGTGTCCGCGCGCGCGCACCCAGGAGTCACCTCAGGGGGGAGGAGAGATGGGGGGAGCGTGCGCGCGCGGGACAGGTATAAAGAGTGCACACCTGTCACGGCAGCAGTACTCGGCGCGCGGGGTCAGGCCTCTTCTCCTGCAGGTAGGTCGTCATTTCCTGCAGAAAGTTTCCGGAAACCTTCTGACTTTTTAAATGTTTTTATTGTTTTTTCTCTTTTCTTTAATAAAACAGGAACGCCGCGCGCGCAGCACGCACGAGCCACCTTTGGTGACTTTTCCTGTTTGTCCGTATTTGCTTCACGTTGAGCCTCACGTACAATACCTGAAGATGAAGTTTTGTTCGTTCGGCTCGCGTTACGCAGGTACGGGTCAGCGGCGGGAAAAGACACCGGCGGGAAAACCGGGAGAGGAGCTGCGCGCGCAGAAGAATATCCTGAAAGCGGCAGGAAATCTGCAAAAAAGTTACTTTTTTAAAAAGAAAATGCATCATGTGACTCCAGAGGTCCAATGAGAGGGCGGGAAGGTTTGGATGTCAGAATGTGTTTGTGCTGCATCTTCTCTGAAAGGATGCAGATGTTGGTGGAGACTCACCTGAGTGCTCACCTGAGGGCTTACCTGAGGACTCACCTGTCCAACATCAAACCACCTTCATTTGCTCTCCAGAGCTGCAGGTTCCTCCCGAACTGCAGGGAGGAGGTGTTAATGATTGACTATCATCATGACACCTGTCACCTGGATGTTGAAGGATCCGCTCCAGCAGGTGAAGCGCAGGTGAAGCCTCCAGGTGTTTGACAATAAACAAACTGACGTGTCGCTTTGCTGGAACGGATCCTAGTGAGAAACGTCACACAATCATCCGAAACGATTC
>NC_050532.1:27466715-27474101 GCF_002922805.2 Oryzias melastigma | reverse complement strand
CCCCCCCATGGATCCATGTTTCCGTGTTTTTGAGTCCAGCTGCTGTTTCTGCTCGGAGGACGAGCGGAGGCGAGCAGATGTCCTGCTCACATCATCTCTGGCTGGATTAGTTTCCATGGAAACGTTCCACCTGAAGGAGGGCGTTTATGCAGGACGAGCTACATGTCAGCACACTTGTGTGTGTGTGCGTGTGCGCGTGTGTTCAGTCACTGAGTTTGTGCGTGCACGAACTGTTATAAATAGTTAAGATGTTTTTATCTTTTTTACCTCCAACAATCTTCTGAACTCTGTGACATAAAGATGATTGATCCAATTCAGTTTCAATGTTTAATTCAAACTTGATCTATAAAGCACTTTTCACAGCAGCGACACTAAAACTTTTCTGATATTTGAAGACAAAAATAAAGACATTTAATATTAAAACTGCATTTCTGAGTATTTCTTTATTCAAATGAATCGGCAGTAGACGATAAATGAAAAGATCACATCGCTATAAATCAAGTTAATCTATGTTTAGCATTTGGGTATCGATCCAATACCGATCAATATCGGCAATATCAATGTTTTTGTAAATGCAAACCAGAGAAGAACCTCAAAATCTTATTTTTTTAAATCGCTGTAAATTTTCTACATTTTCCTTTTTTAATTCATTGATTAACAGAATTAGGACAATATTTACAAATAAATGTAAAATAGTTTATTAAAATAGAAACTTCTTGAAATTAAATAAATTGTAAAGAATTTAATGCAAAACAATCAACAAACAAAAGGAAACAAGTAACTATGATACAAACATAAATCAAAATGTTTAACGATAAAATCTTATTTGCAAATACAGAAAAGTTTCAAACTAGAGTGTAAATATCGATACCTGCGGGTCGGTATCGATCCGATACCGACTCAGACCAATATGTTGGATCGATCCGCACAGCGCGACTCTAAGGCCCAAAGCTCCCTCATCCTGATGCATCACTAAGAGATAAATAGATCCGTGAACGTCTTCCTGGATTCTGGATCAGAACCGGACGGCTGGATAGAATCGATATTTCATTTATCGAGTGAAAAACCCGTTTGCAGAAAAGAGTCTTGAACTTTTGTGAGTTTCTTTTTTCTCAGAAGAAGCACAAAGCCGAGCGGTACAGTGGTGTAGTGGTCAGCCCTCTGGCCTCATGAGGAGGCAGAGTCAACGGGACGATCTCTGTGGAAACTCAGGCTAAAATCTCCACATGTTCCTGTTTATCTTTCTTCAGAACCACGATGGAGTCGGATCTCAAACATTCACCCACACCTGTCTGGATGAGATCATTCATTTGTTTTTTTAGATCATGCAGCCGAACATCTCAGCCTCAGAGACCAGAGGGAACGCCAACGGAAAGTAACCATGGAAACGGAGTCTGCAGCCGGAGGATGACACGGACTTATTAAGCTCTTTTTCTGAGGGGGGGGGGGNNNNTTCACCAACAGAACCGCCGAAAACAAAAGGCTGAAGACTGGACTAAATGTCAGGACTAAATGCAGACGACAGCATTACGAGGAGCTCCAGCAGGACAAGGAGCTCCAGCAGGACGAGGAGCTCCAGCAGGACGAGGAGCTCCAGCAGGACGAGGAGCTCCAGCAGGACGAGGAGCTCCAGCAGGAACCGCCTCTCCTGCAGAGCAAACGTTGTGAAGGGATTCTTGTTATGCTGCCAGATAAGGATTCAAAGCAGAACCACACAGTACCCGGTCTGTCCTGGAGCACGCTGAACCTCACATGCAAATTCCTGCTGTCGCCTGGATTTAACAGGGAAATGAGGGCGCAGGCATGATGTGTGTTCTCGTTTGTTGTCTGAACTCGGGACGGTTTGGTCCAAAGATCACAGCTGATCCGGGTCGGTCATGAGAGAGTTCTGCTGTTCATTTATAACATGTTTCTGATAGTTTGATCATTCAGATGAGCGGAAAACACTTTTATTACGACACAAAGACGATAAAATGAACAGTTTAATTGATTTTAAAAGGTCCTAAAGTAAAAATAAATCTCATTGTAGGAAAGCTGCTTCTTTAAAAAATAAATAATATTTGATAAAACTCTATAAATGGGAGTTTCTTTGGCCACACGCAGCCGAGAAAGTCTTCAGATAATAAAAAACATCATGACAAGACATTACTCCATCTTTGTGACCATATAAATCTGAGATAACATCGTCCACACTTGGAGAAACCTTCAACAATGAGTCCAAGAGAACATGACAAACTCATCCAAGGAAGAGGAGAATCGACTTTAGATCCGTCAGGAAGAGATTCTGGGACAAAAATGGATGGAAACGATGATCCTGTCAGGAAATCTGACTTCAGCTCAAGAGCTTCAGGTTAAAGTTCACCTCTGAATGATGAAAAATGTTTGAGGTCAAATCCTCCAACGTTCCCCTTCAGAAGGGAACAAATGCGTGGATGACACCAAAGTTTGTTTGATTATAGTTAAAGTCCCATCTGTTGGGGAAGCGGTGAGCTGCAGATACAGCTGCAGGGTGGTATGACTCAGCCTGGATTTGAACTCACGACCTTCCAGTCTCAGGGCGGACACTCTACCACAAGGCCACTAAGCTGTTCAAGTCTCACACTTATAAAGAAACCAGCTGTTAACTTGAAGATTTTTACTTACTGGGTTTATATTTTAAGTCAAACGACTTTATTAATTAAAAAACATGTAAATTGTCCTAAAATACTTAATAAAAACAATAGGGAGACATTTTCTAACACTTAAAATGTCATAGTTTAGGATTTGAGAAATACAATTTAATGATTCAAAGGAAAGACAACTTCTGACCTGCTTTTACTTTTTTAAAGCGGGTCTGTTGGTTCAACGTATCAAGGTAAACAAAGTTCTGCCTCCTACAATAAAACACACAGAGAAAACATCTGTGTCTATATAAGCCCAGCCTTTCACCTGCCCATCACCTGCTCCGGGACAGGCAGGGCGGCGCACACATGAGCAGAGAAAGACAATGAGTGAGGCAGCAGAGGACAAAGAGAAAGCTGCTCACACGAGTAAACAGCCCCCAGCCCCCCCACGAGCACACATGCATCCACTACGGCGGAACCGGGTCGCTCAGACCCTCATCAGGTAGACTGCAGAGGTTCCATCCACCTGAAAGCCTCAGCGGCAGCAGGAAGTGAAGGCCAAGCTCAGGAAACCATCAGGAGCTGCAATGAACGCGATCGCCACTAGGTGTCACTGCTGCTGCAGTAAAACAACGAGGGTTTTCCTTACAGGATTAGAGGTCATGAAAAACAGAAAAACGGAACCGGAATTTAAAAAAAACAACATCATTTAAACCCAAAATAGGTCAATTAAAAATATAGAATTAAATAAACACATTCAAATCCTGATGCTGCAGCTTTTTATCTTTTTTTAAGTGAAACTAAATACCAGATTTGTTTCAAAATTTCCAACATTTGATTTCCATCAAAGAAAACCTTCAGTGTGATCACGTCTTTGACGTGGCCTACTTGTTCTTGTTTTCATCAGCATAAAAGCAAGAACAACTAGAAAAGTTGCATTTCCTGTGATCATGTTCGTGTGAATGCTTTTTGCTGAAAATAGTCACTGAAGATGCTGAAGCTTTTAGCTGAAAATGGTGACACAATTTGCTTTAATTGCTGCAGGTATTTGCTGAAAATATAAAAGGCTTTTGCAAAATGTTATATGTACCTAAAGACTGGAAATTTTGTTAGAGAACTATGAAAAAGCGTGGAAGTTGACGGATATTTTTTTAAAAAAAAAGTGTATTAAAATTGCTTAAAAATCCCTAATACATCCCAATTTTTCAAAAATAGTGTGTTGCTTAAATATGAGCTAAACTCAAAATTAGCCAAAGAAAATAGTAGATGCCAAAATAGCCAATTAAGCTATGTTTTTGCTTAAATACTAAACCTTAGTAGATAGCAAATTAGTCAAAAATGTTGCTAAAATATTAGCTAAACTCCAAATTAGCCTTAAAAACATCTGTAGATGCCAAACTAGCTTAAAAAAGTCAACAAAATTGCTTAAAAATTGGCTAAAATCCAAAATAGCCAAAAATTCCTCATTAAATTAAATTAGTCAAAAGCGTTAGCTTGTTTCTAAAATAGAATATAAACTCTAAATTAGCCAATAATCCCTCAAATTAGCAAAAAACGTTAGCCTGTTGCTAAAATAGAAACTCTAAATGAACCTATAAAACCCCCAGTAGGTAAAAAATGAGTCAAAAACGTTAGCATGTAGCCAAAATATTAGGTAAACTACACATTTGAAAATGACTACAACAGATTAAATCCATGAATATATTTTCAGACTTGTTGCTAATCTCTGACAGTGTGAATTCTTTGACGCATCACATCAGTAAACCCCACAGCTACAAGCTCCTGTTATTCTCCTAGAAACGGGAGCGGATCGGAGCGTTCCCTCCATCCCGTTCTTTCCAGATCATCTGGATCGGACGGAGACGTGTCCTCTAGGTGACACGGACGCCCTCCCTCGTCCTCACTTTGGCGGGAGCCTCGGACCGCTTTCCCTCCTCTGCTCCCGAGGGAGATCAGCTCCCAGAATGTGTCTATTATCCCGCCTCCCCAATCAAAGTGTTGTGTCAGTGCGTTGCCTTTGTATGGCGCTGGGCCGGGCCGCCCCCGCCGTACTGATGACTCAGAGGGTTTGGGGCTCTGAGGACAAAGGGGTCGTGGAGCCTCCACAAAGCGCCAGGCTAATGCCGCCCTTTCAGCCGGCCCGCTCAGCTGCTGAGTGTGCAAAACGGGGTGGCCCGGGTCCAGTGGGGGGGCCCCGGGCCTATAAAAACGCGGGCGAGGCTCTGCTCCCCGACATTGATTATACTGGATCTGTCCCACATCAGTACCGTCTGTGAGTACCCCCAGGCTTAGGGGCGGAGCCTAAACGGAGGGATTGGAGTTGAAAATACAAATATTACTCCATGTTTATTTAAAATGCTGAATGAGTGGATGTGTGTTCTTTGATTTACTGTAACTTTTCGGCTGTTAAGATGATAATTCCAGTCACGCCGCTATTTTCCTTTAAAATCTACTGGAATGATCATGTTAATGTCAGAAAAATTAGACTTTTTTTATGTTTAAGCATCACTGCAGGTTTGTCGGAACATCAGGACCTTCTAAATGTCGATCAAACGTCGTTTTTGACCTTTTCTCCCGCAGAGATTGACCCCTGAAGGGAGAAGCGGCAGCCATGAACACTCAACAGATGGAGCAGATGGGCCAGTTCCGGATCACGGTCTGGGAGGAGGAGAACTTCCAGGGAAAGCGCTGTGAGTTCATGCTGGAGTGCCAGAACATCATGGAGAGGGGCTTCCACAAGATCCGCTCCATCAAGGTTGAGAACGGACCGTAAGTGGGATCTGCCGGATGGACTTTTCTTTCCTCTCATCTGATTGGATCCTGTTTAGTTCTTCAGCTGGGCCCCGCCTCTGATTTGTGATCATTGATAGTTCTGACTCTTTTGGCTCTAATAAAAGGAAAAGGCAGACAAACGGCCGGGTTAGGACATTGTTGGGGGGTGTGTGCATTCATCCGAGTGTTGTGATATGAGCTGGCGGTGTGCAGCTGCCAGACTGACTGCAGATCAGATAAGACTGCAGCCTGCAGCAGCTCCTCTGTTTGTTCGAGCCTCTCGCTGACAAAAGAAAGCGGCGTCCTGTTCTCATTTCCCTGTTGCTCCTCCCTCCTGCAGTTGGGTGGGCTACGAGTACCCAGAGTTCCAGGGGCAGCAGTTCATCCTGGAGAAGGGGGACTACCCTCGCTACGAGGCCTGGAGCGGGAACAGCAGCTACAGAACCGAGCACCTGCTTTCCTTCAGACCCATCAAGTGCGCCGTGAGTCCGTCCGGCGGCGGTGGATCCTCTCAGAGGAGTCCTGCAGGCTCTGAAAGTCTCTTCTGATCTCTGCAGAACCACAGTGACAGCAAGGTGACCCTGTACGAGTGCGAGGACTTCCAGGGGCGCAAGTTTGAGATGTGCGACGACTATCCCTCCCTACAGGCCATGGGCTGGTGCAGCAAGGAGGTGCCCTCCATCAAAATCAACTCAGGCGCGTGAGTCCCTCCTCCTGCAGAGTGTTTAATCCTTTATTCAGAGTTCACAGGCAGACGGTCAAAACACAAACATAAGTCACAGTCCATCCTCTGTGGGAGTGGTGACCTGCAGACACAAATGGAACCATTTGGTGGTTTAACCCCCCCCCTGATCCTGAGGATCAAGCAGGAAAGTTTGGGTCCCAATAAAAGAGTCTTTGGCATGAGCTGACCTTCAAGTCTCAGGGCAGACACTCTACCACAGGGCCGCTGAGCTAACAGCCACAAATTATGATGAATGCGAATGACACACAAAAGGTGAATAAATAGAAATAAAATCATTAAAAATAAATAAAAATAGAGGGAAAAGTAAATAAATAAAACAAAATAATCCTGAGCGTACATAAAACAAGAATATTTGTTTTTCTAATCTTCAGTAATTTAATTCCCATTTTCGTCACTGATTATTTGGTGATTGTTCACCAAGAATCTTTTAATGGCTAAAAAATCATTTTTAATGCTCCATTTACATGTATGGAGAAAGAATGTGTCTAAAACTAAGAGATTATTGATTATAAATGTTGTTTATGTTGTTTATAAGGTCATTTTAGAGGCTGGAGTATGGAGGGATCTTTGTGTCAACATATTGCAAGCAAAACTCACAGTTTGAGATCAAAACTTTTTAGATTTCAAACAAAGTGTTAAGAATAAAAATTAACAATTTGCAACCAAAAATATAACATTTATGCTTTAAAAAATTTTTTTTTGCTTTCAAAAATATGTTTGCAATCACAAACCTTTTTTTTTGTTTAAAAATGTTTTTGCAATTGCAATTGCAAACATATTTCTGTTTTCTAAAAGAAATTGTGATTGCAAACTTTTTTTTAATGTTTTTTTTTGCTTTAAAAAATATCGTTGCAATTGCAAACATCTTTTGGTTTTCAAAAATTATTTTTGTGATAGTAAAACCTTTTTTTGCTTTCCAAAAATATTTATGAGAACTTTTTTTTGTTTAAAAAATAATTTTGCATTTGCAAACATTTTTTTTTACCATAAAACTTGTTTTTGTTTTTTCTTGTGTTTTCAAACTTTTTTGTTAATCTCCAAAAATATTAATGCAAACACAATTTTTTAAAGCAATTAAACGATTGCGATTATTATAAACGATTATAAAAGAAAATATTTAATATTTTCATTAGTAAATAATTAATTTTTTAACACTTCACATTTTGTTGCAATTTAGAAAATTTTTATCTTAAAACTGTGACTTTTGGTTGCAACATGGTGGCACAAAAATGACTCCATACTGGAGAAAGAAATGATTTGCTTGTT
>NC_050532.1:27449954-27466666 GCF_002922805.2 Oryzias melastigma | reverse complement strand
AATTTCTTGTTTCAATATCTCGACGCACACCATCTGGGTTACAAACACGAAGTTAAAAATCATCTGTTCTAGTCTCAAGTCAAACTGAATTCGGTTGCCCCGCCTCACCTCGACCCCTCCTCCCTCTCTGCAGCTGGGTTGCCTACCAGTTCCCTGGTTACCGTGGATACCAGTACATCCTGGAGAGAGACAGACACCAAGGCGAGTACAGATGCTACAACGAGTACAGCACCCAGGCTCACACCAACCAGGTGCAGTCCATTCGCAGGATCCAGCACTAAGCCCGAGAACAAAGAAACTCTCCCCCCACTCCCCCCCAGACCTGGACAGACCGCTGTCTCAGATCAGTAGATGGACAAACGCTTTCGACCGCCCGGCGTGTGTGGAAATCTCAGTACCTTCTTCCACCCTCATGCTGACGCATGTTCTTGAAATAGGAAATAAAGGCTTTTCTTCCAAACTAGAGACTGTTTGTCAGCTTTCTTTTTTCCCATCACCACAATGACATCAGAGAGACGAAACGGCGTGCAGCTGCAGACGGAGCAGACGTCTGCTGCAGACGTCTGCTGCAGACGGAGGGAGAATCCTCTGCTTCTGTCAGGTTTTAGTTTGTATGAAATGCTGTTTGATTGTATTCTTACTTCCAATAAAACTGGAGTTTCCATCTGCGCTGATTTTCTTGTTTTATAACAGTGACATGATCTGAAGTTTACAGACCATGAAGGGAGAATCTGTGACCGAAGCATCAGACACATTCTGAATGTTGAAACAATCGTAAAGAACGGAAGAGCCGACGTTAAAACAGAAGCAGACGAGGCTCCAGCGACGGTTGAGGACTTTCTTCAGTTCTGTGACACGAGGAGAATAGAAATGTGACGTTTATTAGAGAGGGACAACAATCATAAACCTGCAGGGTAAAAGAGTAAATATTACAAAAAAATGAATAAAAAATGATTTATTTGAAGTAATGTTCAATAAACAGAATAAAATAGTCTAAATCTTTAAAAAAATCTTTATTTTGAGTTTGAAGTTTCATTACATTTCTGTAAATCTGAGTCTGGACTTCCACTAAATCCCCTTGAATCGAGTGGACCTGATGGGTTTGGACCTCAGTTCTGCTGCAGAAGTTCTTCTGAGGGAAGCCCAGACCATCACACTGCCTCCACCGTGCTGGACTCATGGGAAGTGTTCCTGTTAGGGACTGTTATTGGTTTCCAGGTGGACTTCAGAGTAACAGAAGTCTGACGTTCCTGAGGGTTCACCTGGATGGAGTTAATGAGTCCAAATCATTTTGCTCCAAACTCAAAAGAAATAGAAGTTTCACTGAAATGTTTGTTTTATTTTAAGGATGTTACTTTAAAGTTGAATAAATGTGGACGGATTAGACAGACTGGCATTCACTGACATAAAACAAAAAAGTAGAATTATGTTCTAAGAATAAGAGCTAGTTTGAGATTTTACGAGAATTTATTCAATTAAAGTTCTCATTTTGTGTTAAAATGAGTCATTTCCACTTATTACACTTGGTTTTTTATTCACTGTAATCAAAATTAACTACAATTAAGCTCATAAAAGCCAAAAATACAAACGTTTTGCTTAGAACTACCAATAAAAAAGTCATTTTTGGATTTTAAAACATTCAATTTGAAGTCATTCTATCAGACAGTTTTCTGTTTTAGTTTGTTTGAATGTTTGTGTGGAATTCTGTGTTTCTAGAGTTCAATATAAACATTTTAATTATTATTAAGTCAAGAACACCCGTTGCCAGAAAAGACTCTAATAGTGATTTTCTACTAAAAATGTGTTTTTTCCCCTAATTTTGATAGCCAGAGCTGACTGTAGCGCAGTCCTTTGTTATTTCCTGCTTTGCCAGAACAATAATCTTTAAAATGCAAAATAATTTTAGGTTAGAAAACATGTCGTAGTGACTAGAATGTTTCCATTATTTAAAGATTTTTTTCTGTTAAAGCTGTTTTTTTCAGAGTGCAGACTCAATCTGGAATGGATTTGTTTGCTACAACTTTTCACTAAAGCCCCCAAACTACAAAAGAATCCGTTTTTTGAGGTCAAGAGGTCTCATCCGGATGTCTTCAGTGGTTTCTCATAATCGGGATGACACTCCGTCACGTCCTCCGCCGACACCTGGATCCTGGAGTTTGTTTGCTCCTCTCTGGCTCCTCCAGGACGTGAGTTTCCTTGTTACACACCTCAGCTTACGGTCCCACACCCAAAAACAACAGGATCTTTAAATAAAGCTGTAACCGTGCACACACACCTTTCTCAAACACACATTCTTCTGCACGGAGTTAAAGCTGCAGCCCAGAGCCTGGCGGAGCAGAGACACCTGAGAGAGGAGCTGCAGCCGCACGGGAGCTCACAGGTGAGCTCAGGTGAGCTTTGGGAGGATTCCTCTGATCTTCACACTCCTGCAGACTAAGTCTGATGTTGCAGGTTTTCTTCTCGGTCTTCAGGGAACTTGAGGCCTTCATCTCTCGCTGGACGTTCTTCTTCACAGCTTCCGTCCAGTTTTCCAGGCTTGTTTTAAGTTGCCTGCGGCTCGTACATGGACACAGGCAGCTAAAGCAAGTCTGGAACGCTGGAAACGCACAAGAGCCAGGATGGAGACGAAGATGAAGATGAGGGAGGAGAACTCTGCTCTTCTTCACGACATAACCTGACGGACAGGATCAAATGTCTCCTCACTTCAGAAGAAGTGATGCATCATCATCATCATCATCCGGGATGAAGAGGGACGACTGAAGAACGTTGAGCAGAAAAGAAGATTCCGAATAGATTCTGAGGATTTGGATCATCTTCACTCGAAGGTCTCCTCAGTTTAGCTTCAATCATGTGTTTGTTGGATTAAAAGAAATGTGGAGAATTAAAGTGACGATACTTTAGCTTTAACATCAAACATAGAACAGAAACATGTTTGAATCTGATAGAACGGATTGTACTTTTTTCTAAGCATAGCATCACAGTAGTTTTTTCTAAAGTACTTAATATTTTAAAATTTTAGAGTTGGGTAAAAAAGGAGCTAAAAACTAGAATTTGTGGTTCCTCTTCTGTCTGACTCCAGCTTGAGTTATCAACAGCTAGTTTAAGTTACTCACTCTTGTGTATAACATTACATTACAGTACATTGTGTTACTTTGTGTGTGAAAATCCAAACAACTTTTGTGTTTTCCACCATAAACTCCGGACTTTCATGTGATGATTTGACTCTGAGGCGGAAAAAAAATCCTCCAGTTTATGTCTGACGTCTCTCCTGGTTTCTGCTCTGCTACATATTATTCATGGTCAGGGGTAAAGCTGCTGTCATTGTAAATACAGAAATGAAAGAACACAGGAGCGTCCTGGGAGAGCGGATCGAGCTGGACATCACCCCCCCCCCCATGGATGCTCTGACGGGTCTGCTCGTCCCCGCCTCACGAGGACGACTTTTAATGATGCTTCAAACGTAAAATAGCATTACCATTCATGTAAAAAGGTATTTACCTCCAAAATTAAAAGGATTCTGATGATAAAAAACTCAAAAATCATTAAAAAATGTTTCCTTAAAGCTATTTAGGTCATAATAACACTAAAATACAAGCTAAATGTGATATACTATGTAACAAAAGAACCACAAATGTTCTGGAAGGTCTGAGTCATCATCTGCTGTCAAGCACTCAAGCATGGCGGTGGTGGTGTGATGGTGTGGGGCTGCTTTGTTCATTTAAGAGTTGGATCATTTACGGTATAATTTCCTGCATTCCAACACATTTTACTGTGAGTTATAAAGTACATATAGTTCTAGGACTTTAAACGATGTACAGAAAAACTCTCCAATCATTTCTAAACCATTGACTGTATAGGAGAGAACTGGACAGAGCGAGTGTGACATCACTCCTTGTGGTTCCAATGAAATAAAGTCTATTCAGTCGCCATATTTCTGCGATACTGACATGTTGGAACCAGACGACGTTACTAAATGATGATTGGTCAGTCTGAGTCAACGTTTCTATGGCAACCACTCTCACCAATCAGGAGTCAGCTTGTTGGAAAGCCACACCCCTTCCCCTGAAAGAGGCTCAGGTAAACATGTCAAACATTTTGAACAGGCTCCACCCATTTTTAATTGAGGCATGTGATTGGTCATTTTAGAACTTGAACAACGAACTACAGAAAAGTATGAAGAAAGAGGATCATCAATAATATGTTAAAAAGATATCAGAGAAAAATGTTTATTCTGATGATAGAATGACAGAGGAACAGCTGTTCATCTCACTGTAGAAGTCTATGGGATTCTGGATTCTTGGAGCCACTTCCTGTTTGGAACACCACTCAGTCCAGTTCTCATTTACAGTCAATGGTCTGATTTAAACAATTCTCCAAAGAAGAGCAGAAAAAACAGATGAAGGTCTTCAGAATCTGTTACGTCCCAACTTGTCTGGGGCCTAAAATAAAGGTAAATTAAAGAAGAAATGAGTAACTCTCGGCAAGCTAATCCAACAGTTCAGTGATGTCTCTTACCACCTCTTTGCAGATGACATCCAGCTGTACTGTTCCTTTAAGCCCTCTGAGTCCAACAAACTGAGCTCACTAACTCACTGCCTCTCCCAAATAAAGCAGTGGCTAAATGACAACTGCCTCCAGCTTAACCCTGACAAAACAGAAACGCTGATCATTGCCCCAGACAGTGTCATCCCAGGCATAAAATCTCAACTAGGCTCCCTGAGCCATCACACTAAACCCAGCCTGAGAAACTTAGGAGTTGTGTTTGATGAAGCAATGTCTCTCGAGCATCATTCCAACCAGCTCATAAAGAACTGCTACTTCCAGCTCCATAATATCTCCAAGCTCAAACCCATGGTCTCCAAACGGGAACTAGAAATGATAATCCACGCCTTTGTGTCCTCACGTTTAGACTACTGTAACAGCCTCTTCACCTGTCTGAACAAAAAGGAACTGAATCGCCTCCAGATGGTTCAGAACTCCACTGCTCGGCTTCTGACCCGCACAAACAGAAGAACACACATCACTCCCATTTTAAAGTCTCTTCACTGGCTCCCGGTCCCTTTTAGAGTTCATTTTAAAATCTTAGTCCTGACCTTCAGAGCCCTTCATGGACAAGCCCCACCTTATATTGCAGACCTCATCCAGCCCTATACCCCCTCCCAAAGGCTGAGATCCTCCGGGCAGAACTTACTGATGGTTCCCCGGACACGTCTTAAAACCGGAGGAGATCGGTCTTTTAAAGCAGTGGCACCCAGACTATGGAATGAACTCCCTCAATTTTTACGTTCACTGGATTCTTTTGATGTTTTTAAAACCCAACTTAAAACCCATTTTTATGATCAAGCTTTTCAGTTCTATTGATTGGGTCTCTCTTTTGTAACTGTAATTTATCATTTTATGTACTTTTATGCGTCTTGTATTCTATGTGTCTTTTTAACATATCTGCTCTGTCTTTTTATCTCCTGCTCTGTAAAGCACTTTGTGACTTATGTCTGAGAAAAGTGCTATACAAATAAATATTACTTACTTACAAAAACACAACAAATGTCTACATAAAAAGTTCAACACATTTGTTTACAAAAAAACACCCAAACAATAACTAAATGTGAAGCAAAAGGCTTCAGGGTGAACCACGGCCAAAATAACAAACAAAATCTCAACTACATCAATCCAGGGAGCTTACCTGTAGAACAAAAGGAACATTAATGACAAACACTGACCTCCTGGATTAACAAACAGTACAGATTTACTAAAGAAAAGCTCACCCCTACAGCTTCACCTAAATTAAACACTAATAAACAGAGTGGGACCTAAACAGATCACCAAACAACTACAAGGTGTGCACAAACTAAACCAGGTGGAGAAGATCACTGAGCTGCAGTGGAGCCAGGCTGCAGCTCGGCTCTCTTCTCTGGTCTGGAGGTCCACATGGTGCTTCTGAAGGCTCCCCTCTTTCAGCTTGGACCAATGGGAGCCACACCTCCAGCACCATTTAGGGTTTTTATTTAAATGGGTTTGATGGTGTGAAGTTTTTGTGACAAACGAAAAGGAAAACACTTGAATGCAAAACATCAACAACAGTTTACAGTTAAAAGTTCATAGGAAAAGATTGATGAAAAGTTTTATTTTTGTTTAATTGAGACTGAGAAGAAAACATTCTGTACATGAGAAAGGTTGATCAAAAATCACAACTACGAAGTAAAAAAATATCTGAAAAAAAATATGGCTTGGAAGATTTTAGCTGCAAAAGATTTGAGTTGGTTTAAGACTAAATCATCACACTTCCACCGCTGTGCATGACTATGGATTCAGAGACAATATTCTTTCCATCCGCATGTTTTCCACATGGATTCTCAGTTATGAATAAATAATTGTATTATTGACTCGAGGTCCAAATAAGACTATATAAACAAAAATAAAAGGTACAATAAATATACATTTAAAAAAAACTAAGAACATCAGACATAAAAATCCAATTAAGAACTGAGGGACTTAAAAAAAAAAAAAAAAAAAAAAAGAATTTTAATTATATACCCCACACTGAAGGTAAAACACTGGATCAATTAACAAAAATTTTGTAATTTTTTACATTTAAAATGATTATTTTTCATCAAATTAAATTTTTTACTTGGTAGTTTACTTCATTTAAACATTTTGATTACAATTTTTAAATGTAACAAAATTACAGAATTTTTGATTGATCCAATAGTTCACTTTTTGTGGGGGTGGGGTCCACAGCCTAGACGAGCCAGAGGCGCGGTCCACGGTCAAGAATAGGACTGTCCCCTGGAAGGGAGTGGGAAAGAGGAACAACACATGAATCACACTACACCAAACAGAAGAACAGATAATATAACACTAAAGAATAAAGGAGGTAAATGAGAACAGAGAACATTTCAGAACCTCCAGACTGACATTTAAGACTGCTGTGCTTTACAGTGGTGAGAACTTTAAGACGTTGAATAAAACCATAAATAAGAGGTCTAAGAAGAACCTAGAGTGTAAACACACGCACCAACAAACTGCTTATGTTTTTTGTTTTCAAATTAAAGCATTTTATCTAGAAAAACGCCTGAAGATCTGGAACTTTCCATCTGTTCTGAAGAAGATCTGCTTGTTTTGAATCCTTCTGAGGAATCTAGGACTTTAAAAACAGTTTTCTTCAGATTTTTCTTGTTTCTATCGTCTTTTCGGAGAATTATTTGAGTATCAGAAACTAGCTTGTTCGTGTGCATCCTTGTAAAAACATTTGTTTGAAAATAGTTTCAGAGCTTCACCTGTAATTCAACCTCAAACTCAGTCACACAAGGGGCCAAAATCCAAAACACTTTTGGCCGAACAGGATGAACATTTATTAAACACTAAAACTACATTTTTAAAACGTAACTTAACATAATTATGAACTAGATATATAACATTACCTGTGATAATGCTAGTGGGAATGATGGGAGCTGAATTTGCTGAAATTGATGGGGCTGAGTTGATCAAATCGATTAACAGATCAATAATTGATTAATAAAAAATATAAATTGATTTAGCACATAAAGATAAAGTCTGCTAACTTGATGCCAACGTTTAATGGAATTTCCCATAGGACGGCTAATGCTAACGCTCAGTCGAACTAAACATTCATTCCTGAATAAAAGAGAATCTTTATAAACTCACAGGCAAGAATTTACTAACTATTTTGAGGAAATATGTTTTATAGTTTGTGGTATAAAACTTTTTTCCTTATACTGTCGTCTTCTTCTCAAGTTAAGTGTACCTCTATAGCCTGATCGCCACCTAGTGTCCAAACTGAAACGTCCTCCAGGTGAAGCAGAACAATGTTTATAATGTTAATGATCTGAACATTTTAGTTAGAACTTCTCCGTTAGAGAATCACTGTAACACTGGATGATGTTAACAATATCATTATTTTACTGACACATTTACAGGATGTGAACTGGATGAGATTCATATAAATATATTCAAATCATATAGTGGATTATTAATACATTTCTAAAAAAATATATATGTCTAAATGTGCAAACTCAGAATTCAATTAAATTGGAAAAATCTGACTCATTTCAGGATCTTATGAGTCAAATAATTTCTGGAAATTATAACCAATACCCAGCCCAACCAACTGAAAACGCTGAAGTTAAAGCTGAAATCATTGAAGCTAATAGCTGAAAATACTGAAACCAGCTAAAATATTAGCTAAACTCCAAAACAGCCTAAAAAAAACCTGAAAAAAGTCTAAATTAGCTAAAACAGCTAGCACGTAGCTAAAATATTAGCTCAACTCTAAAACAACCTAAAAAATCTTATTCAATGCCAAAATAGTCCAAAAAGCTAACAGAATGACAATTCTTAAAACTTTAAAACCAAAACCTTTTAACATAATCCTGAATAATAAAAGACAGGAATATTATTCCAGAATAAATCAATTTAAACCTTAAATAACTTTCAATATTTTACTCTCCATAAAAATATATTTTGTCAAAATTATAAAAGTTAGAAATGAGAACAAGATAACATCGGGTCATTAATAACAATAAAATAAAACGATCTGGAGGGCCGGATGGAATTACCCGGAGGGCCGAATCCGGCCCCCGGCCTTGACTTTGACACGTGATTTATCCCGACATTAAAGTTCAGCATCTGTTGCTTCTGCTGCATCCTCCTGGGACCTCCGGGTGTTCTCTAGAGGTCATTTCTAAACCTGGATGTCTCCCAGCCTCTGCAGACGACTGAATCATCTCCTTCTGGTTCTGGACCATTCCCATGGGGTTCTGGGAATTGTAGTTTTTGGTGGATTAAAAAGGACATTGTTTCCTATCAGGAGGTTAAGTGTAAGCTGACATCATGTCTTAGTTGAGCTGACCAACAGCTGAGGGAAATCCTCCTCACAGCGACTGTTGCGCACAGATGTTCAGATGTTCCAGCAGAACCATAAAGCCCGCCAAACAGCAGCAGAGCGTCGGCGAGCATCAGAAGCTTTGCAGTTATGACCTCATAACCCCCAGATTGGGGCCATATAACCCTCAAGCCCAGCTTGGGGGGGTTTGGACGAAATGTTCTTGCCTTCTCGTGCGCACTGACGCGTTTTTCAAGGTAAATATTATTTTTCCAAGGTGAAGCAGCAGGCCTTTGTTGTTTACCGAGAGGTAAAGAGGCGGAAAAGTGAGGAGGATCTGAACTGGTTTCCATGTCAAACACTTCAATTCACCATAGAAACTCAGATCTTAACGCGGAAACTTTATTAAACTGTGATGGCGGATTGATAAGGCCGAATTTCTATCGGCCTCTTTTTATTGTGGGCACCAGGCGGGCTGACAGAGGTAAATTGCTCTTTTAATTAAAGCAATGCACCAGGGGAAATTGCTGTCTGAATATTGTCTCAGAGATGGGGGCCAGTGACAGTTGCCTGGAAACTTCAATCTGTCCTCCCGCATTTATTCCAGATCCCAGTTACGAGATAAAGTTTAATAAAAATCTTTTCCTGCGCCTCCAACGAAATGAAATCCAACCCTTTCTGATCATCCGAACACAATGAGACTGGACCGCGGAGGAAAGCTCATGTTCAACATGTATCTCTCAGGTTCGTCACTTTGTGCCCGCGGGAATCAGAGAAACGTCTCATCTTTTGCTCCTTTTCTGTCCTTTTGGAGATCTGGCTGCACGCGCGTCCGGCGCGCGCGCTGCTCGCGCCGCAGAGCATCACGGAACCCCTTTTCACTCTGAAAGCCCGTCTGCTCTTTTGTCGGAAATCGGAAATCCTCTTTCCTGGACGCGTTTCCTGGCTCCTCACAGACGGGACCGCATTGGACCGCGCGCGCGCCGGGATGGGCTTTGCGGGTTTCTGATCGATTCTGCGCGTTTGTGCGGATCAGAGTCAGAAGAAATGATTCCATGTGTTCAACTATTTTTATTTAATTACTTCATTTTTTCCTTGATCAGCTTGTATTTATTAAAATCATTTATGTCACATTTTTATCTCATTTTGTCTGTTTAGATACATTCTCTAAATCATTATAATATATTCAGGATTTATGTTTCTTCTTTTCAGATCCAACAGAAAATCTGTTGAAAGAAAGCAAAGGAGCATCTTGGGGTCCACTGAACACCGGCGTCCAAAAAGGTAAAAACACGACGCAAAACATTCATCATTATTGTTGGATTTATTACATTTTTATGAGTCAAGAATATTCAGTTAACGTTGTTTCACAGTTAAAAAAATGCTCCAGTTTGAAGATCAATTTGCAGCTTCGGGTTTTAAAATCAAATAAGGAAATTATTAAATATTAGAAATAATTAAACATTTCTTTTCTTGTTGAATTATTTAGATTTCAGAGGCTTTATTGTAACTGTCAGTAACAGTGAAATTGTGGCCTCATTTCACTGTTTAATGGGTTTTTATTTTGTCTCATTGATTTAAAATCTGGAAACAAATACATGAGACTTAATTACTATTTTCAGAAATATTTTTCCGTGAAATATTCCCGATTTGATGATGAAAATCTGGTTTTGGATCCGTGGGTTAATATAAGTGAGCAGAGATGTAAACAACAATAAATCGTAAATATTTGATCTTGTTCGCTCCAGAAAATTGACAATATGTTTTTATAATAAAGATGTTTTACGTCTAAATGAGGACTAGTTTGGCTTAAATTAAATTACGCACAGATTCTCCATATTTTCCTGTAATAAAGTGATGGATAAGAGCGTGCGTGTTCGTGCGTGCAGGCAGCGGGCAGATCCAGCTGTGGCAGTTCCTGCTGGAGCTCCTGTCCGACAGCTCCAACGTGTCCTGCATCGCCTGGGAAGGAACCAACGGCGAGTTCAAGCTGATCGACCCGGACGAGGTGGCGCGGCGCTGGGGCGAGCGCAAGAGCAAACCCAACATGAACTACGACAAGCTGAGCCGCGCGCTGCGCTACTACTACGACAAGAACATCATGACCAAAGTGCACGGCAAGCGCTACGCCTACAAGTTCGACTTCCACGGCCTGGCGCAGGTGTGCCAGCCGTCCACCACCGAGCAGGCCATCTACAAGTTCCAGGGGAACTTCTCCCCGATCCCGTTCTCCGGGATCTCCAAACTGAACCTCGTGGCCCCCGGTGTGGGGCCCTCCGGCTTCTCCTACTGGCCCGGCTCGGCCCCGGCGGCGCTGTACCACAGCCACAACCTGCAGCCCGCGGGGCCCTTCGGCACCGTGTCCCCGACCCACATCAGCTGCGTCAACAACATCAACAGCCTGAGCAACATCAACAACCACTACAACTGAGCGCGCGCGGGAGCGCACGGAGCACTGGACGCAGAACTGGCTCACGTGGACAAAACAAACATTTTTGATGTTATTTGACAGGATTTAGAGCAGAAAATTATGTTTTTATTTTGTCGTTTTCAACCTCATTTAATCTGTGAATTTAAACCCAAATAATCGGTTTTTAATTTTACGATTAATGGATAAATCAGACCAAACACCCGCGTTTCCTCCCGCGCCCTCTGAAGGTTTGGACTCCTGGCGCCACCTGCTGGTTTTAAGGTGGAACAACAGCTGCTGTTCAGAGTCTATCCACGTCTATTACGATCCATCCTTGACCTTTAACCTTTGATCAGAAGAAGGAAAGAACCGCTGGAAGACTCCAGAAGAAACAACTTCTGCTTCTTCTCCTGATTAGTGAGGACCTCCTGCTTCTGTCACATGACCACACCTGTACTGTAGCTCAAACTGTATCAAATCAGAGCCAAATCTCTGCTGGAGCCCAGATATGAATGTTTAAAGACTCAAATAAAGATTGTGATGATAGAAACCGTCGTGCTCACATCCGTTACTGGTGACTGCAGCATCAGGAGGTTCCTGCTGCAGGTATGAAGGTGTGCTGGAGCTCATTATGATTGGTTGCATCTCTACTGCAGGTGTCAAAAACACTAAATGTAGGAAGGATTTGTTGTTTTATTGTATGACACTAGGCTTGGTGAGCAGACTGAGGGTCTCAGGCTCAAACAGATTAATCAAACTGACTTGCAGAGGACGTGGACCGAGAGACGGATGCTTAAAACTGCAAAGCATCCTGGGTAACTCCTGGCTCAGAACAGGAGCTGGTTAGTCAGGCTGAGGCCCATCAGAACGGAGCGCCACAGAAAGTCTTTCCTTGTATAAATTCAATTAGAACGGACTTTCCTCATAAATCATCGTGATGTTCTTCATATTTCATGTTATAAACTTCTAATTTGAACTCTGTAAACGGCATTACTCTGTATTGTAAACAGATTTTCTCTTTATTCTACATCTGATCTCATGGAGTTTTGGTGATCAGCTCTGCTGCCTCCTGGGACCAATAAAAGATTCAGATTCTGAGTTTTCTTCAATGAAAATTAAAAAAAACATTTACTTTTTTGCAGTTTTTTTGTCAAACACAAATCAGAGATTTGAATCGAACTCAAAACAAAAACCTCGAGGTTTGAACTGAATCGTTGTATCTTTAGTTTCTATAAAGCATTAAAATATAGAATCTACTCGTCATATTTTATGCATCAGATTGTTGTGTTTATTGCTTCTTCTCTAAATTATTTTGCTTTTGTATTTTCAGTTATGTCAAGTTAACTTCAGGATTTACTTGAACAGCATCTAGACTCCTCCCTCTCTGCTGGTGACTTCCTGTCCACAGTGATGAACGTCAGTCAGGTGATGCTGATCACTGCAGGACCACTGCGCCCTCTGCTGGTGCCGTCTGCACTCACAGGTGTCATGGATCACCTGACGGCTCCATCAGAACCAACAACTTCTTCAGTCTGAGCTACAGAGACTCTGGATCAGATCACTCTGGTTGCTCTTAGTCCATAATCTTCTTCATGCTTCTTCACATTCTTCTGGAGCATTCCTCGACTTTCCAAAGACTTTTTTTGGACAAAGTTCAGCTCTGTGCAGCTCAACTTCTAAACGTCCAACTAAGGTATTTTATTCAAACTTTTACTTTGAAATATAGTGAAGTATGAGGTAAAATCTGTAACTATTTTCCTCAAAACTCAGTGAAATAAAATCCCAGTGTGTTACAGAACAAAAAGGTCAAATGTCATCAATATTTATAAGGTAACAAAGATAAATATCAGAAAAAGTAAATCCAGTTGGTTGATTTCTGACTTCCATGGAATCAACCAGGATGAAGGAGAAACTAAAAGAAGCTAAAATCCATCTGAAAGTTGAAGAAACATCAGAGCTGAGGAGATTTTCATATCTGGACTCTGATGGTTCTAGAGAACAGAACCATGTTCTCACTCTGATGATGGTCAACTCACCTGATCTGCAGATCAGCATGAATGTGATGGAAGATTGACAGGAAGACGAAGATCTCTTCAGTCTGAGGAGAGTAAGAAACACAAATCATTTAAACATGAACAAACTTACTGTAACATTAGAGTTTAGGTCACAATAAATCAGGAAAACGTCATTTCAGTTTTAAATCTCAGCTTCTCTTTTCTACAAACTCATTTTGTCAGTTAAAATAAAAATCAAAGCTAATACAGTTAAAATATATAATCAAAGATACATTTCAGAAATGTTTATTTTAAACAAATTAGTAAAAATGTTTGATTATTTTTTTTCTAGATGTTGGCCCTTTAATAATCCCCGAGAACATTTAAAAGTGGCCATTTGATGATAACACTATTTAAAAAAAAAGACTAAATACATTTAAAATAATGTTTTAAATGAATTTAAAGCAACAGATTAAATGAGTTTACATATGTAATGAGACTGTGGAGCCACAGACGGCTCTTGTTACAGCCCAGCAGGCAAACCTGTCTAAGGTCTGGGGGGGGGCACCAAGCAAATAGGGAACATACATTTATTAAATAAGAAAATTAAACTGTGTTCTGTAAAGAAAAAGAGAAGTTAATCAGTGTGCTGGTAGAAACAGAAACTCACAAAATAAGTCAGGGACACATTTGACACAAAACTACCAATCATGACTACCAAAAACTAACTACTTAAACACACCTTCAACTCTGCCATCCCCCCCTCAAAGCCTCCACTGGCTTAAATACCTGCCAGGTGCTGATTAGACAATCGGCTCCACCTGCCAGGTGAGCAGAATGACCGGCGGGGGATGGAGCACAGCAGCACAGCAACACCTGTCTATCCCTCCAACGTGGATCTTTGGCTTTGAAGAAATCTGTTCATGGATTAAATAACGGAATTTTGGTTTAGATTTTTTAATCTGATCAGATAACTGAGCAGAATGAATCTATGTTCAAAGTTTATATTTAGAACAAGCTTCAACACGTTTTCTTATTCTGTGCTGCACAACAGTGTCTAGTTGTTCCAACGCAAAGTTCTTAAATTATGTGATTTCATTTACATGTATAGATTGATAAAAAGTATTCTACATCAATGTTTATATATTTACAGATAAAGGAAAAAAGGATGAAGATCAGAATAACACATAAGGCTATTTTACTTTCTTGCATTAAAATAAATCCTGTCACATGATCCATCAGCTGCAGCAGAGAGGTCTTTTATTTTGAAAGGAACAAGAATGTACTGCTGTGAGGAACAGAAATAAAAACTGTTACTGAAAACAAAATAAAACACAGTTATCTCACTTATTGAGAACATTGAAAAGCTATATTTTATAAATGAATGGTTTAATGGACACATAAACAAAGTTTATTTTTGTAAACGATTTTGGGTTGCAGACCTCTAAAGGAGGTCAAGTCAGGACGAGGTTAAAGTGAATGAAAAACAAGATGGAACATTTGAAAGAATTATTGAAAATCTGAAAAAATTATATTTGAAAATTGAATGAAACTCCCCCCCCCACTCCATGGGAAACAATGAGGTCAAAGCCCCGCCCCTCACGTAAAATTAGGATCAGCAGTGGAAACTCAAGAATCAGAATTCAAACTGAAAACTGAAAGCAAAGAATGAAAAAATGAAAAAAGGAAAGTTGAAAGTACAACTAAACATTATTGTTTTTAATAGTAACAAATTTAGTTTTTTTATTGAACTTTTTAATTTACTTTTATTTTTTCAAATTTTCAAGTTGTACAAGTTTACAATATGTATTTTTGAGTTTAAAAACGACTTTATTTTCATAATGTCTCGTTTTCAAATTTTCAATCTTGTTTTGATTCACTTTAAGCTGATCCTGATTTGACCCCAAACCTCTGACCTAAATAATGTTTACGGTGAATCTGATGTTTATATACAGTCGTCTGTCATCTTTTACTGTAACATGTGATTTATTTTTACCGTAAGTTTGATTAACATGAACAGAAATCCAAATCCTCTTCTGTCGTTTGATCATCTGAATGGAACTGAAGGTTTTCCTGACAAACAAAGGAGGAACTTCCCTGTCGGACCAGGTGAGGGCGCTATTGCTCTTCTCACAGAGAAGCAAAGTTTACATAACACCATGACTAAGTACTGTTTTAATATAGAACATTCACAAATAGCTGAGGGTCTGCTCAGCTCTTTGTGCTCCACCTGCAGAAGCACAAAGGAGGAGAGAAGACATCAGTCAGGACAGGTGGAGGTGTGACTAAACGTGCTGCTTTCAGATGAAATGTGAGGATGTGAGGAAGAGGAGGAGGACTGCCTCATTCATGCAGCATGTCTGTGAGCTGCATATCAATGCGGCGGATGGAGGTCGCCATTGACGACTGAACGTCTGCAGCTCCAACCCAGGAGCTGCGAGGCTTCAGTCCTGCTGTAATCTGCTGCAGATCATCCTCTTCATCGCTCCTCTTGCGTAATGAACCCTGTGGGAGTTCTCCTGCAGGATTATCGCTGTGAGAATAAACATGATGAGGAGGGAACACTTCCGGCTGTCTGAGGAAGAGCACGAAAAGTTTGTTTCCTCACAGAAACGGTAGTTTTTATGCTTTTATTTGAGTTTTCAAAGAAGAGATTCACAGATTAATTGGAGGATTTAGTTAATGATCTCTGACGGTGATGTTCTCACCTCCTGATCAAAACACGTCGATGAGCTTCTGTCCATCAAATCTGCACTTCTGTTTTTTATTCTTTTTATTCTGTTTGAAAATGTCGGCAGATCATTTGGGCAAACTAGAGAAATGTAGTGAAATGAGAACAATGGAGGAGGTTGCTCCAGTAAACACAATCTTGTGCATTAGAGTCGCTCCACATTTCCCCAAATGTAACCTGAGGACATCCACCTTTCACCTGTTCTCCTTCATCCAGGTGATGTGCTCTTGGAGTCCAGTTGTTCTGTTGACACTCATCGGTCAGGAGCTGCACTTGCCAAATGTCAGAGTTTTAATGAAGATCACATTCTGTCCGTGCTGATCTGGTGGTATTACACCCCAACCGGGGAGGATCATGGTCCTGCTGAACCGTGTGAGACCCCAGGACCAGGTTTGTTTAGATGTCGATGATCCATGTTTCCTTCTGAAAGAAAAAACAGAGATCAGTTGGACCCCGAGGAGGGAAAAACCACACATTTCAAATCTGATGCTGTCAATAATAATCCAATACTGATATTTATTATCAACACTGAATCTCTGCGGTTAGGCCACGCCCCCAGTGTTTATCAGCGTTTTCTTGTCGTCTGATTTGTTGAGAATTCAATATTACATTCAGGATATTTGTTTCAGTTTCAGTGGAATATATTGTAAGTACATTGACTCTATTGATGCTGTCGATAATAACGATTCGTAGCCTGCTCAACTTTTATTTTTCCTTATTTTTTCCCCCTCCCTT
>NC_050532.1:27448130-27449918 GCF_002922805.2 Oryzias melastigma | reverse complement strand
TTTTGAAAAGGAGGACCCTCTCGAAAACGAGATGTTTCATCTCAAGAGGCTTTATCCTCCCATTCTTGATTTCAAAATGTTAAATAAAAATAAATAAATAAAATATGAATACTCATGTTGAAGATCAATATCTTTCACATATAATCCACCTGGACCATCCACTGTGAATGAGAAATGACTCCGCCCCCCTGATGTTCCAACAGGAAGTGGCTCCCAGAAGTCAAAATCCCACCGACGTCTATGTAGGAATAAACAGCTGTTATCAGTCATTCTACTGGTCAGAAGAAACAGTTGTAACATCCTCTTCATAATCCTAACTTTTTATATTTTTTTCTGTAGTTCAAGTTATAAACTGACCAATCAGATGCCTTGATAAAAGTAGGTGGAGCCTGCTGCCCCCCCAACGTTTGATTGACAGATTTGGACTTGGACCAATCACTGCTATCTGAGGACTCAGGACGGTCCCTATTGGGAAAAAATGGAGAATAATTGACTTCATTTGTGTCGTGGTGCACCTGAGGCCTCTCCCAATGCAGGGGTCGCGACCTTTGACGGTAAAAGAGCCATTTGGGTTCGTTTTCTACTGATCAAACCCATAAGGAGCCGTAAAGTCTAATTTTAGCCTTTGAGAAATTTGTATTTCATTCATGACCTTTAAAAAAATATGAATTATGTCTATTTTTGGCCAGAGTAAAAATATTAAAAGAAACTAGCGACTCTCAAAATGTGATTTTTATTTTACATTTTTTACCGTTTACCTCAGTAGATCACAAATAAGACAACAAGCGAGCTCGTTAGTTAAATACTAGCTAAAGTCCAAAATAGCCTAAAATTCCTCAGTAATGTAAATTAGCCAAAAACGTTAGCATGTTGCTAAATAGAAGCTAAACTGATGGGTATATTTTGTTCAATATTTCAAAAATGATACAGTTTATGAATACCACAAATACATGCAGTACTGTCCTGAAGGAGCTGAACGTTTTGATACTAAGATGACTTAAATCTCTGAGAGTGTGATTGAGTTTTTACGAGCTGAAAAACATACATAGAGGATCAGGAGAATCACTGTAGTGTGAATCCTTTAAAGCTTCGGCCTTCATCTCATCTCGAAGCCAAGCGCTCTGCTGACTGCCATCTTTCCCCCACGCTACCATCCATTCCTCTCACCTCCACGATCTTCGTTGTGGATTCAGCTCTCGCGTCACCACTGAGACCAGTTTGGCTCAAACCCTCAACATTCTTCTCCCACCGAACTCTGTTCCAGCAGAAGTTCACTCCAGGGTTCTATTCGCTCAGCTCTCCATTATCCCTCTGGGCTGCTAGCATCACGACAGTTTGGTTGGAGCAGGAGGGTCATCACACTCACTCGGTCCACACCGGGTCGGTCTCTGCTAATGACCCCTGTCTCGGGGTCGGGGGTCAGTCAGGAACAGACCGTTCATAAGAACTTACTTCTACTTTCTTACTGGTTTACGAACTCCTCTGCTGCCCTGAGGCCTCATTTATCTGCTGTTTGCATCAGCATCTGACTGATGTCATTGCTCTGAAGTTCTGCTGTCCTCCGATGTTTGTGGATCTGGTTCTTCTGGATCGTTCTGATGCTGATGTGGTTCTGTGAATCCCTCCTTCAGAACGTTTCCCTCCAAAGCACGATCAGCTTCAAAGCTCCACTGGAATTAATCGTGTTCTTCTCCAACAGGAAGCTGTCGATGTCTCAGAAACACATGTTCACTCCTCCAGAGCACAATCCTCCAGGTGAGTTCCCGACTTCAGCAGGTCTGGGGGGGG
>NC_050532.1:27423679-27448107 GCF_002922805.2 Oryzias melastigma | reverse complement strand
GGGTGTTATTAACGTCGCTCTGTGAACATTATGTGCTTTGTGCCAAACCTCACGGTCTGTGAGTCATTCTTCCAGGAGGAACGGCTGATGAACACGGAGCAAATTCACAGCAATCACCTACAAAACTGACAAAAATAAAGAAGGTGAGAAGAAGAGAGAAGATAACAAGGAGGACGAGTGAGTCATCTGTGAGGATCATCTTCTCATTTTTTATCTCAACTCTCAAAATAACGTAAAAAATGTTTATTAAAGTCTCAAAGTAATGAGGTTAATATCTCGATATATACTGGCCTTAATTAGAGTTTTCTTTGTGAAAACGAGGCCAAATGTGGACTTTATAGAATCCACTTTAAATAATACAAAGTTTGTATCCATTAAATAACGTCCTGTCGTCGTTTCCTGTGTTTTTACTCATTTCTGCACAAACATGTTTCGGTCCTCTGAACTCATGGAGGACCAGCCGGCTCTGCAAAGTGGAGCAAACTGCTAAAAACAGGAGTGAATTAAGAGCTTGTTTTCTCTGCTTCACAAAGCTGGTGACCAAGTGCCCCCCCCCCCCCCCCCCCNNNACTTAACACCAGAGTAATCTAGTTAACGGGATTAGCAGGCTGGTTATGTGGTAACAGGACAGCAGAACAGACATAATCCCTGGGAGTGTCAGAACAGATGATCCACTTCAGGACTTCTTTCCTATAAAAGGAATGCAGGTGAGAAACCGGATTTAACCTCAACAATAACAAAAACAACTTTTTGTTATTTTTATGGGGTATTTTTCTCATGTTTCACATCAAAATATCATTTTCTGTGCCTAAATAAACAAATAAACTGTCCAAAACCGCCTAACTACCATGGATTTCCCCCAAAGCATCAGGACAATAGTCAAGCACGGCGGTGGTAGTAGAGTGGTGTGGGTTTGCTTTCCAGCTTCAGGATCTGGAAGACTGAGGAGGATGTCAGAACATCCTGAATGAAGATGAAGAGGTTCTGCTGCGGACTCGTGGTCCAAACATGAAGGTCCACGTCTGGACGTTCCACCAGGAGAAGCTCTGGTTTCAGAGGCTGTTTCATGGACTAGGATGGTTTCCAGGCTTGGAGTTTGACACCACTGCTCTAGAAGACGTTCAGCTGCTTATCTGAGGGTTTTCTTCAGAACTGAAGAAGCTCCTGGGATGAGCAGAGAATCTTCTAGATGGATGGTGATGAATGGAGGAACCACAGATTTAATTAAGAGTTTCTTAACTTTTACGTAGAAGACTAAATAGATTTCACTTGTGATGTTTGTCTTAAACAAGTCAGAGTACAACAGTAAGTTTTATTTGGTCCTAAGTATGCAGTACTTGTGGTGCATGGTGGTATAGCGGTAAGCACTCTCACCCTCCAGTGTTCAAATCCCAGCGGTGTTCTTTCTGTTTTCATCTTCTCTTCATGCGTGTGAGTTTCCTCCCACAGATGCTTCCCAGGTTCCTTTATGACTCCTTTAGGTGTGATTGTGTGTCTCTGAACTGTTGAACTGTCCAGAGAAAACCTCACCTTCACCCAGCAGCAGGTAGGATAAGCCCCAGCAACCTCCTGACCCCATAAAGGACAAAGTTCAGGAAACAAATGAGGTTTTATTTGAGTGCAGAGAAACATGTGGCTCTGATCTGCTGGGAGGTAATAGTATTTACCCCGGGGGGCGTGTCTGACCACAGGGGGCGTGTCTGACCACAGGGGGCGTGTCTGACCACAGGGGGATCCCCACAACCTTCAATGAGACCCCACCAGCAGAGGGTCCGGTCACAGCTGTCAGACCCCCAGGACAGGAGCCCCCCTCCCAGACCGAACCAGGTAGTCCTGTGAAAGTTCCTCACCAAGAAACCAGAGAACAACTTTAATCCTAATCCTCATTCTTAGTTTTGTTCTCATTCTCGATGTCATTCTTTAATAATAATCAGAGGAAACGCTGGAGTTTGAAATAATAAATCAATAAATAAAATACAGACAAAACTATTACTAAACATGAAGACAGACTTATATTATGTCAACAATAAACAATTGATAAAAAGAGTTAAATGAATTAAAAGTAAACATTTTGGAATCAAATACACATTTTGTAAAGAAATAGTTGTCAAATTTGAAATCGACCCAGTCCTATTATCCATCCATCCATCTTCTTGGCCGCTTCTTCCCTTTCGGGGTCACGGGGGTGCTGGAGCCTATCCCGGCTACTGATGGGCGAAGGCGGGGTCCAGTCCTAATAATAAGAGCAAAATAAAGTAATTTAATTTAATAAATGTGTAATATTTGTCTTTTTTCTGAGCTTGATTGTATCTGACTGTTTTCTCTGTTTAAAATAACTTACATTTGTTTTGTTAAACGTATATATTTTATACTCTAAAGTCCTGGTTTAACATGTGTTGGTTTAATGCTTTGTTGTACGACAGGAACTACAGAAATAATTCCTCTCTGAGATCAGGAAGGAGACAGAAAACCTTTCAGAAAACAAAACCCCGACGTCTGAGCTGGACGCTGTTCGGTGAGGAGCAGGAACGTCCTGCAGATGCGAGTGATGGGATGTGGAGGAGCTGATGTCTGCTCTGTCTGGGCAGCAGCTCAGCCCACACTCAGCCCTGCAGCTCACGGCCTCACCTACCCGTTACCATGGAGACGCCGCTGAACAATGCAGGCTGGCAGACAGACATGAGGCAGAACTCTGTCACACAAACCTGAGGATCGCGTCGGTCCGACAAAGATTTCCTCAGATCTGGAGGAGGATCTTCCAGGAGAACTTGGATCTGTATTTGGTGAAACTAGGAATCAAATCGTCCTTTAAGCTCTTCAGGTTAGCGTGACCTGAATCTCTGAGGCTCTTTGTCAGCAGACAAACATCTATATTTAGAGCCTGCAGAGCATTTTAGTCTGGATTTCACTTCATGTTTCCAGATTGATGGTTTTCATCAGGAATCTCTGATGTTCTTCTGAAGCAGAGATTCTATCTGTTCCAAACATGTAGGGATGATCACTCTATTAGAAAATCCCTGTACCAAACACAGGAACAAACAAACGTTTTTTGTCTGAATTCTCTTTATGTTGGTGGTTTGGATCATAATCATAACTGAGAGTAAGATTCACATTTTATCGATGTCCATCCTGCTGTTCCATGAAACATTATTTCTTTATGAGAAGACAGTTTTTAGCACTATAACCACTAAAATCATATTTGATGAATCCATTTCTGAGACCTCCATCTCATTAGCATGATTGAAACTGTCTTTAAAATCTATTAAAAACAGTTCTGACCTGCAGTTCATCATCATTCCATTAGGGGCAGTATAAGGGCTTTTCTGCTCATATGGAGCCAAATTGAGGTCATTATTATTATTTTTTTTTTATCTGAAATTTTCAAAATCGAAAACGAAAAAAAGAGAAAAAAGGTTTTGAAATTCAACATTTGAGTTTTCAAACCAAAGGGGAAAAAATGAACCTTTGAAGCTGAAAAAATTCAGTTTATTTCAGAACAGCAAAAAGTTTCAGACATTTTACATTTTTTTGACCAAACAACATTTTTTTTAACAATTTGTTTTATTTGGGTAATAAATAATATTTGCCCCAATTTAGCTCCAAAATTCCAAAATGTTTGCTTCCATGAAATCTCAAAAAACACTTTTGGCGGGAAGACATTTCCAGCACTGGTTAACCTGTAAGAGTTAGCTGGGTTGATCACATCGATTTGAATAGATTTAAACTTAACAGATCAATAATCGTTTCATAAAAATATAAATCGATTTAGCACATAAAGCGAAACTCTGCTAGCTTGATGCCAACATTTCATGGAATTCCCCATAGGACAGCAAATGCTAATGCTAATGCTAATGCTAAGGCTAATGCTAATGCTCAGTCGACCTAAACATTCTCACCTATACATTTTACAGTATGTGAACTGTATCAGAATAATATAAATTTATTCAAAACAGAAAGTAGATTATTAAACAAATGTGTATAAATGTGTGAACTCAAAATTGAATTGAACTGAAGAATCGAAAGAATTGAAAAAAATCAGAATCTAAATGATCCAGGCTCTTGTGAATCAAATCGAATCGTTTCTGGATATCATAATCAATCCCCAGACCGTAATAGTCTTTTAAATAACCAAACTATTGGATTTGGTCTACAAACAAAACAAAGAAAGCAGAATTCAGTATTAATAATTGAATATTATTTGCAAAATTTTATATACATAAATGTTGTTTTTTGAAAGTGTTCCCAGTTTTTGTTGGTTTCAAAAATAAAAGAAAGAATGTAAAATGCTCAAAGCCCAAGTCTTATTGGAATGTTTAAAACACATTTCTGAAATAGGTAATAGACCTTAATTTGCATTTTAAGGATCAGTCCTCCAGATCTGTTCTGGAGGATCAGATCTGTTCTGGAAGATCGGATCTGGTCTGGAGGACTGGATCTGGTCTGGAGGATCGGATCTGTTCTGGAGGACCGGATCGGATCTGGAGGACCGGATCTGTTCTGGAGGACCGGATCTGATCTGGAGGACCGGATCTGGTCTGGAGGATCGGATCTGTTCTGGAGGATCGGATCTGATCTGGAGGACTGGATCTCACCTGGAGGACTGGATCTCATCTGGAGGACTGGATCTGATCTGGAGGACCGGATCTGTTCTGGAGGACCGGATCTGTTCTGGAGGACTGGATCTGATCTGGAGGACCAGATCTGTTCTGGAGGTCCGGATCTGTTCTGGAGGATCGGATCTGATCTGGAGGACCGGATCTGATCTGGAGGACTGGATCTGGTCTGGAGGATCGGATCTGTTCTGAAGGACCAGATCTGTTCTGGAGGACCGGATCTGTTCTGGAGGACCGGATCTGTTCTGGAGGACTGGATCTGATCTGGAGGACCGGATCTGTTCTGGAGGACCGGATCTGATCTGGAGGACTGGATCTGGTCTGGAAGATCGGATCTGTTCTGAAGGACCAGATCTGTTCTGGAGGTCCGGATCTGTTCTGGAGGATCGGATCTGATCTGGAGGACTGAATCTGGTCTGGAGGACTGGATCTATTCTGGAGGACCGGATCTGGTCTGGAGGACCGGATCTGATCTGGAGGACTGGATCTGGTCTGGAGGACCGGGTCTGATCTGTAGGCTGAGAAGTTCCTTCAGAAAGTCAGGCGCCTCCAGTGTAGGACTGAGATGCTCCACAGGTCATTTATTCTATCAGCACAGCTCCTCTGTGTGACTCGTTTGTTTTTCTCTTGAGCTGCACTCTGTCAGATCAATAAAGTTCTATTCAAATTCTTGCTAAGGGGATATTTAGGAGGTTCAAAGAGGATCCGATCAGACAGAAAATCCAGTTTATCTAAATCTGTCACTTTGGTGATGTTTTTAAACAATTTTATTTGACAGCAGTTTGTCAGAGTTAACTGGATGATTTCTGGTAAATCTTTAAGGAGACCCATTAGTTTCATTTTGATTTGATATCTGGGTTTTCGTCCTAATTCTCTGCTCTGGGTTTTGTTTCTGTAAATAGATGCTGCAGGTCTAAGATAAGAGATGCAGGCGAGACAGTCCTGAGACTGCAGCAGATTCCAGCCAATCACATGAAAGAAGCCTCCGGCCCACGTGGCTGATTCATAAAACCAAGAGGAAATTCTTATCAATGCAACAAAAAAAAAAGGGTGGGGGGGGGGTCCCTGATCTCAGCTGGAGGAAAAGAAAACTTCTGTTTTCAATTCAAACCTCTCTGGTAAGTTTGCTCTCATTTCAGAACGCAGCAGAGGAGAAACCAAAAATATCTCCGTATGTGTGTCAGCAGCTCTGATGTCCTCGATTTTACACCATAAACTTCAGCCATGAGAGACGTTTCAGTGAAACTTTCAGTCTAGCAACGCCTCGTTTCATAGCAACCAATCAAATCTCTGGAGCTGCAGTTTCGTGGCAACCTTTAACAAAATATCCTCCACACAGAATGAGTATTTCCGTCATTCCGGTTGCATAACGATGTCTCAGGGGTTCGTTACGAGTCCAGGATTAGTGGGTGTTGGATAAGAAGGTAGCAGCAGCTCTGAGGAGCAGAGAAGAAGTTCAGACAGAGACCGGAGCGCCTGCAGAAAGTTGGGTTTATTTCAGAAGAGTCACCATGAACAGACACTGCATTGACCTTGACATGAATGCGTGTACTGGAGACGTGCACACGATGACCCCGAGATGGTCTGAGTGAAACGTGATGAAGACTCCAGCGCCTGAGAGCTATGCGGACCGACCGCTACGCCATACCACTGTGCAAACACCGAACGCTTGTGCAAAAGAGCAGCATCGTTTTCACTTTTCAAGCCACGACACGTTACGATGGTTCAGGTGACGATCACCGAACCGGCAGAACCAGGAGAATACGAACGACTTCTACCTTTAAGCTGTGGGTGTATGGAGCTCAAGAGAGGCCAATATGATTCTGAAGACAAATAAAACAAATAGGAAAAAAAATGTGTTTTGGACAAAAATAATAACTAAAATAAACTTAATTATTTTAAGCTTCAAATTTTCTGGTATTTTGGAGTTTCAGAACTCAAAATTATATGTTCAACTCTTTTTTTCTGTTTTTTGAAACTGAAACTTTCAAAAACAAACTAAAAAAATAATTAGTTTAAACTTAGAAAGTTTAGGACATTTTATATATATATTTTTTTACCAAACACCAATATTTTTTTCCATTTGTTTATTTGGGTTTTAAATATTATTGACCCCAATTTACCTCCATTTGTTTGTTTGTGTGATGCTGGAGATACATGAGAACTATGGAGCTAAATTGGAGCCAATATCATTTGAAGCCCAAATAAAACAAATTTACACTTTTTTTAAATGTCCCTAACTTTTTGCTGTTCTAAAATAAACGTAATTAATTTCAGCATGATTTGCTCTGGTTATTTTAGGTTTCAAAACTCAAATTGTTAATTACATTTTTTTCTGTTTCAGTTCATTTCTTCACTTTTAACTCTTTTTTTCAGTTTTTTAAATTTTCAGATTATAAAATGGGAAAAAAAGATTTGAAACTGAAATTTTGAGATTTAAAACCCAAAAAACAAAACATTTGAAGCTGAAAGTAATTATGTTTATTTTAGAATAGGAAAAAGGTTTGAGCATTTTATTCATTTATTTATTTATGGCCATAATATTGGCCCCAATTTAGTTTGTGTGATGCTGGAGCTACAAGATAACTAGTAACTTATTCAGTTTCAGGTTTTTTTGCTCACTTCCGTCTCTTATTTTTCATTTTTGATTTTGAAAATTTCAGATTCGAAAACCGGAAAAAAAAGGTGAAATTGAAATTTTGAGTTTGAAACTGAAAATAATTGAGTTCATTCTAGAATAGCGAAACGTTTCTGACATTTTAACTTTTTTGGCCAAACACCAATATCTTTTAACATTTTGTTTTATGCGGGTTTTATATAATATCGGCCCCATGTTAGCTCCATAGATAACAAGCAGACAGTTCAAATATGGGATTTGTACATGTAAACCTCAAAGCTTCAGGCTTTTGTCACAGTTGGCACACAGAAGATTAAAAACAATCTTTTGAGAAACTGTACAATCGATTGTGGAGCAGCTTTGAAACAGTCAGCTCAAAGCCACACCTGTGCAGGTGTGTTCGGCGGGGAGGATGAGGTTTGGGATCCCTTCAGTTTGTTCCGGGGATGTTTGGAAACAGCAGATTATGCCTCGTCTGCTTCTAAGGCTTATGTGCTGAAAGTGTGCTGGGCTAACTGTGGCCCCGTTAAGCCCGGCTCGGCTCGGCTCGGCTCTAAATATAAAAGAAAAGGAGGAGCAGAAATGGATGCGCGTGTCAGCACCCTGGACAGCTCCGCCTCCACGTCCCTCATCCTTTGACTTCCCGCGATGTGGAGACTAAAGATGTGATGCTGCACAGACGAAGCAAACAGAAAACATCTACAGGCATGCATGACCCCCCTCCCCCCCATCCCTTCCCCCCGCGCGCGCACTGCGGCCTCAGCGCCACACCGACGTTGCGTAAAAGCGCGCGGCTTCAGAGAAGCCCTCCACCCGCGCTGGCGGGACTCTTTTACATTCAAAGTGCGCCACGGTTCCGGTTCCGGTTCCGCTCAGCGGTCCAGGTTGCCCTCCGCGGGCTCGCGCTGGTTCTTCAGGTCCTGGAAGACCTCGGTGAAGAAGTGCGGGTCCGCGTTCAGCTGCAGCATTTTGGCGCTCATCCTGTCGATGATGCGCAGCGACGTCTCCCAGAAAACGTCCTTGTTGGCGTCGTTCATGAAGGGCTTGAGCGGGTAGGAGATCTCGTTGCCCATGTAGGAGTAGGACAGGTACAGGCAGGTGTGGAAGGCGCCCTGCAGCTGCGCCGCGCTCTCCACGCTGTCCGTGATCGCGTCCTGGCACAGCAGGTACACGAACACCACGTTGGCCGGCGTGATGAAGCCAATGTCCTGCCAGCCCTGGATCAGGAGAGTCCGGTCAATGTTCCGGAACCACAGGACCACCTCGGCGCTGCTCAGCTCCTTCACCTTGAAGCACCGGCGGCACAGGAAGTCCCCCAGGCAGCGCAGCAGCTCCCCGGTGGACGCCTGGATGACGATCCGCCGCGGAGACACCAGCGAGAAGCTGCTGGGCTGCTTCTGCACCGACGCGAGGCGGCCGTTCTGGAGGGCGGCCTCCCCGCCCTGCGTGGGCACGGTGGGCACCGGCACCGGGATGGGCGCCTTGGGCCGCTTCTCCTCCGTCTTCCGGCTGTTCTCGCTGTTGCGCTGCGCCACCTGGCTGGACGGGAGCTCGCGGGCGGGCAGCGGGTTCGGGGTCACCTTCTTCGCGCTCTTCTTGGCCGAGTTGGCCACGAGCTTCTTCCAGGAGAGCGACACGAACATGGAGTGGCGCTTCAGGCTCTTGTCGGTCTTCAGCGCGTCGGCGGAGACCTCCGCGTCCATGATCGACGCCTTTTTGCTGGCGGGGGAGATGGAGAGGACGGTGCCCATGTCTGCGGAGGCGAGCGCTGCCGCTGGCGCGCGGGGACGATGCTGCTGCTGCTGCTGCGACTTCAGCGCACGGGCTTCTGCAGTGGGAGGCGGACGGAGTCACGACTGCAGCTCCATCCACGCGCCCTCCACCCGCAGCTCCGCTTCACGCGCTCCGGTCGACGCTGCGCCACACACCTGAGCGAGGATCAGCGTCTGCGCCAGCATCCACAGCCCGGAGCCACAAGAGGCGCAGCGCCCTGACCGGCAGCCGAGCCCGCCAATCACAGAGCAGATCGATGATCCAATCACAGCGGGGCGGGGCTTGCTGCTCTGTTTCTATTGATAGACTGCGACACTCTGAACGCGGAGAGATTCTCCTCCTGTGGAAGTGAGGGATGTTCCTCCTCTCTGTCAGGACGAATTCAGCTGCGTAATCCCACAAACTGGATCATCCAAGAGGCATCAACAGATCCTCCAGTTCAACAGTCGAACATCGAATCAAAACAGTCCAAGAGGAGCAGAGTCCATCAGACATGATCCAGAAAATCATGATCAGGTCAGGATTAAAACCACCAGAAGGAGCAAAACCAGGAGGTATCTTTATCAGAGAAATATTACAACTCCATCAATGAAAGAAAATGTTCTCCTTTTAGTCTCACAGCTCCCCTGGATCTACACCTGAAGTTAAACCCTTAAAACAGAGGTGTCAAAATGCGAAACACACCAAACAGGATTTATTGAACACTAAAACTACATTTTTAAAACTTTACAACTGTAACTTTTTAACATAATTATGAATAATAAAAATCAGGAATATTATTCCAGAATAAATCAACTTAAACCTTAAATAACTTTCAATATTTTACTCTCCATAAAAATATATTTTGTCAAAATTATTAAATTATAAATGAGCTCAAGATAACATCGGGTCATTAATAAAATGAAATGATCTGGAGGGCCGGATAGAATTACCCAGAGGGCCAGATCCGGCCCCCGGGCCTTGACTTTGACACAGAGCTTTATGAAAACACCAAAGAACCAAACCTTGTTGGAGGAAGAACCAGGAAATGATGCTGCTGGAACCAATAAAACAGAAGAAACGTCGTAGAGAGATAAACTTCTTCACACAGAAGAGATTTCAAAACGCTGGATTTACACAAACACATTCCTGGAATCCATTCGATGTTATGTTTGTGCAGAACTTTTAAAGTTCAGTGCTACTAAAGCTTTGGATTCATTCATTCACGTGATCCGAGAAAACCTCGTTTACAGATCAGATCATGCTGATCTTCGTCTGTGAACCTTCACTTCTTTGGTTTTCCATCAGTTTCTTTAGCGAATCGTCACCAAAAACCAACACCTGACCTGAAACATTCAGAGGAATGGATTCTGACCTAAACCGGGCCGTGACCTCCATCAGGCCTCCTCCCTGGAACATATTTCATTCCGTCTCCTCTGGCTGTGGTTGAGCGGTACTCCGTGTCCTCGGGATCTGCTCGGATCCCGGCGCTGATCCCATTACTGTGAGAAGGACTGGCACTCCTCACCGGGTTACATGACGGTCTGACCCTCCACCCTGCAGTGGGACAGAGACAGAGACTGATCGTCTATCAAACACACAAAACCAAAGTTCTTGAATGAATGTTTCTGGAGATAACTGGAGAAAAATGAGCAGAAATGTTGAAGTTGGATGATCCCAGACTTTTGGCTCCTGGATTAGAGTTTCTGGTTATTCTGGGGCTTCAGTGAAGGTCAGTTCAGAATAGACGCTGTATTTTAAGGTTTGTAACACTATTTATTTTGGTCGAATTACGTAATGATTTTAAACACAGACGCTTTCAGCAAACTCCAGTCTCTCTGGTAACGTTCTCACCAAACAGTTTCTTCACATTTTTAAAGATTTGATCTTCAAGTTTTACAGACAAATATGACGACAAATGACTCAAATGTGTTCAAAAGTGAAGCATCTGCAGGTAATTCCTCAATTTAACTTTAATTCAGTTGTTTGAACACTGCAAATTATTTAAACAAAGATAACAAAATATGAAAGAAAAAAAATCCTCAAAAGAGTGTCTGAGCGATCAGATTTTAGGATGTAATCCACGGATTAAGAACATATTTGGAACAAAATCTACTGTAGATACAGTTGCGTTCATGACTTTACATTCCCTGGAAGAAACCATCATTTCTTGGTTATTTTGTAGAATATTAATAAAAACACAAACAGGTTTTTCCCACTCATACACTGTAAAAAGTGAAACATTGGATCAATTAACAAAAGTTCTGTCAATTATTCAATTTCAAATGATTAGTTTTTAATCAAACTAAAATTTGGAGTTTATTGTTTACTCAACTTAAAAATGTAATTTGATAAAAATGAATATTTTAAAATTAGAATTTTAGTTGTTAATTGATTCAATATTTTACTTTTTACAGTGTAGTTGGTTGTTGGGTGAAGACATTTATTGAAATGACAACAGAAACTTCCCGATGACCCTGTTCTGAAGTTAGCATCCTTTGTTCTGAAAACATGAACTCAAACGGATCCAAACGAGTTTGAACGGCAGCTACAGGTAACATCCTCACCTGTAATCTCTGTGTTAATCTCTCTGTGAGCTCCCAACAGACCCTTCGTCCTTCATCCACCGACATTTCTGGATCCTCAGTCAAAGCTAGAAAATCTATGGGGAAAGGTAACCGAACTCAACAAACAGGAAAGGGATAAGAATGAAAGTCATGAAGACGTGGAAAGAGAGTTCTGTAGAAACTAAACCACAGTCAGAACCATTTCTGCCGGATAAATCCTCAGAGATTTAAATAAACAACGTGAGCTGTGATTCAGAAATCTGTGGTTGGAGGTTTGATGATTCACAATGAGGACACGCCTGAAGAAACGTGGTTGAGATGTCAGAAAAAAGTAGTTTTTTGAGCCAAAATATCTGCTTACAAAACACCAAACAGCTCAGAGACACGCCTCCAAACTTCTGGACCATGAGACTAAGATGGAACCACAAACAAAAACATCTGGATTGGAGTCGACAAGATGAGAACACTGAAACACGGAGGTGAATCATTATGATCTTAAGGGTTAAACTGCTTTAATCCAGGGCTCTGCAACCTGAGGATGTTCGGCTTTAAAGAAAAAGTGAAAACAATTTGAATAAATGATGAATTCGAATGTCGGTTAATTTGTTTCTGTTTATTAAGTTTAGCAATTTATTCTTAAATTAGTAATATTTTAAAGAACTGTCTAAAACGATGGCAAAAGGTTGAATCTTCTGTCAGAGGGGTTTATTATCAGAATCATCTTAAAGAACATTTTCTTGTCTGCTGATGAACAACAGAGTCTTTCTGCTCTTCAGAGACAAAGTTGTTTCATTTACATCTGGATTTTAAACTAAACTGGGTTCCTAGCCAACGTTTTCATGTTTATATGTGAGAGAAAGGTCAACGGTCGACCATAAAAGAGTTTGACTGTTTGACAAGTTTATGAATCTGCTGAAGGAGGAAATGTGTCTTTTATTTTGAAGGAACCTTGAGTGTGCTGCTGTCAAAAATAATGTAATAAAACACAAAACACTATAATTCAATGACTGTAGATCAGAGTGTTAAACTCAATCACTAAAGGGGCCAAAATCCAAAACTCTCTTTAGATCGAACAGGATAAACATTTATGAACACACTTTTTAAAACTACATTTTTATAACTTAAAACTGTAACTTTTTAACACATTTATGAACTAGATATATAACATTACCTGTGATCATCCAAGTGTGAATGCTGGAAGATGAATTTGGCTGCTGAAGATTCTGGTGCTGATAGCTGAAAACGCTAAAGTTAATATCTGAAAAGGCAGAAGATGATAACCAGCTAACATATTAGCTAGATTCCAAATTAGCCTCAACTAAATATAAAAACCTCAGGTTAGCCAAAACAGCTAGCATGTAGCCGAAATGTTAGTTAGACTCCAAAACAGTCTAAAAAATCTCAGTAAATGTCAAAATAGTCCAAAAACTATCAGAATGTCAAGTTTTAAAACTTTAAAACTGTAACTTTTTAACATAATTCTGAATAATAAAAATGCAGTGATATTATTCCAGGATAAATCAACTTAAACTTCTGTATTTTACACCTAAAAATGTATTTTATACAAGTTACAAACTCAACCTAATGTCTTTTTTTAGTATCAACGGTTCAGACTCCTGGTTTAATCCAACCACTAACTATTATTGGAGGAAAAGTTTTTGTGTTTTCATTCAGATTCTCTGAAATATAGTCTAGAATTTATCATTTGTACCAGAGTTTGTAAACTTACAATCACAGCTGTAACATTTATTGACCTTATTAGTTCATGAGATGAATTGAACAGATTAAAATCCACTCATGACCTCCTCCTGTTCTCCTCTGATTCATCCTCCATTCGGGTCTTCAGACGTCAAACCCTTTCAGTGTAAAAGCATCAACTCATCCTCTCAAAAACAGTGTATTCCATCCTAATCTCATCATCCTCCTCAGTGGGACAGATTAATCAAATCTTCAGTTAATCCCGGAGGCCGTCTGCAGTGTTTTCCTCCCCGGACTAAAGGAAACGGGATTCCTGTCCAGAGGAACTCTCTCTCTTCCAGCAGAAGGTGGTTCGTAGAAAACACCAGAATGTTCTCAGTTTGAATCCGTCCTTCACAGATCAGCTCAGAGATGAAGGTCAAACAGAAACCTCATCGATCCCCAAACTAAAGCAAAACCCAGCATCCAAAACTAAAAACCAAACCACAAATGGAGATGAAAGGCGGGACGGTGGCATTGTGGCGTCGATGCGTACGGCGTTCCCCGTTTGATCCGATCTGTTTGATCCCAGATCAGAAACTGATCTAAAGAGATTATTAGATCAAACGGAGGAATAAAGTCTGTGAGAGCCTGAAGTGTTTCAGCTCACCAGTTCACAGAGAGGAACATTTTCCTCTTCAGTTTCCAGTTTCCTGTGAGTTTATTTATGTTCAGACTCTGGATTCTGGAGCTTTTGGATGATCTGCAGAGAAAACCAGCAAAGAAAAAACTGATGCTACGCTGGTGAAACTGCAGGAAAACGTTCAATTCAGACCAAAAGATTCTGACTTGATGAATGAATGATGATAAGACAGACTTTTCTCCATGTTTCTCATCATAAATCCACAAAGATCGTCCACATCCTCCAATAGAGAGAAATAGGATAATAAGGAAAATGAGACTCAAATATATCAAATGATTTAAATCTAAAGTGAAATCAGGAAGTAAACCAGATTTAGATGCAGACAGACTGAACATCAAAACAACTGATCACGTGAACATGAAATATGACGATAAACACTCCTAAAACATCAGAAACGCGTGAGTAAAACCCTAAAACCAGATCCATCCGGAGAGTTTCTGCTTCTCAGGTTTCATTAATCTTCTTTTCTAAAAGTCATTCTCAAACATCAGCAGCAGCTCGTCAGTGCAGGAGAAGCAGCTGCTGTGAGGATGTTCTGGATTATGCAAGAAGCTTTCAGGAGGATGAATCAGCCTCTGCATCCCACGTGACAGCTCCGCCCCCTGGTGGCGCCTGCCTGTAACTGCAGATGACCGAACTGCAAACAGCAAGAAAGCACGTTTGTTCAATGTTTATTTCAGTTTATTTATGCAGAAGAGAATAGAATAGGATAGAATAGAATAGGATAGAATAGAATAGAATAGAATAGAATAGCATTTATTCTTTAAAAAACATTTTCAAATGTTTAATTGATTCAGGCGTGTTTTTGTTTGTTATCAGCTTAATGTCAATTATGCAGATGAACTTAATTTTTCTTTTTTTTTTGTATGTTTAATTAAAACTAAAACTTTGTTTTCAGTCAACCGTAGAAATGCCGGCATTCTGCTTAGCGCTCTGCTTATTTGAAACCCAAATAAAACAAATAAAAAGAATAATCGTGTTTAGCCAAAAAAAAAAAAATCGAAAATGTCCAAAACATTATTTTCAGCTTCAAATGAGCTTTTTTTTTAGGTTTCAAAACTCAAAATTTTAATTCCAAAACTTGTTTTTCAGCTTCAAATCTTTTTTTTTTTTTTACTTTCAACTCTTTTTTTCGTTTTCAAATCTGACTATTTCAGTTTCCAAACCTTTGGCTCCGTTGTGGCAGGTTGCTAGCACAACATTTTAAGGACGTTTTCGATGTTTTCATCGTTTTTAAAGGACGTTTCAATGCCCGTCTTAACACTAAAGACGACTCTCTGAACGCGGCCGAACAGCGTTTTGGACGTCCGGTTTGTATGCGATAAAACAGGTTTTTTACACACCCGTCTTGGGAAAACTTCAGACTATTTCAGACCGTAATTATCACAGTTTTCAGAGTCAGTGAACGCACCGGGACTGAAGTTACCACCTTCACCCATTTTGATTGGTCCTTCCTGTTAGCCCCGCCCCAAGGTGCCACAACGGGGCCAAACGTTTTGAAACAGAAATTTTCAGATTTGAAAACGAAGAAAAAAAATTGAAATGGAAATTTTTGGTTTTGAAACCTAAGAAACATTTGAAGCAGAAAACAATTACGTTTATTTTAGAATAGTAACACGTTTTGGACATTCTACATATTTTTGGCCAAACACTAATATTAATTGTAAGTTGTTTTATTTGGGTTTCAAATAATATTGACTCAAATTCAGCTCCATACACCTCTGGGGATTTTCAGGATCACCATCAGAATATTAGTGATTAAAGAATAAAAACAAACAAAACTCACTGGATTCAAAATGACTTCATGTCTGGAGGAAATCCTGATTTCACAAACCAAAAACAGAAACAAAGGATTTGTTTAACTCTTTACATTCAAAAGAGTAAAGCCCCTGTTTACTTGAATAAAACAGTGAAACAAATAAATTTATTTGAAACAAAATCATAATTACGTATATGATAAATATAAATACAAATGAGTGAAATTGGATAAAAATATGAAGTTTATTCAAATAAATATACTTAGTATTTTAGTGCAAATATGTGGGTTCATTCTAAGCAATTGATTTATTTTTATTTTTCGGTAAAATCCAGTTGCCTTAAGTTAAAAAAAAATGAGTTGATAGAACTAAAAGCAAAGTTGATGATTAATTATTTAAAGACTAAATCTGTCAAAAAGTCATTATTTTAATGTTGATTAAAAGTGAAATATTCTTCTTGTTTTTTTTATTCTTTTATGGTTAACTTAATATAACATTTTCATTCTGTTGTTTTTCTAAAAACCGACCCAGAAATATATATTTTTGTGGTTCTGAAAGTGTTTGGAGACGATCAGTAAAGAATGAACACATCAATCAGATGTTGGTCATCATGAAAATGAGTTTTCTTTTATTTTTCTTGATCTAAATGTTTCATTTAATCAGCTAAACGTTTTTAAAATGAGACAATTGTATCTTTTAATGATCTGGATTTTAGTTTTGAAGGATTTGAACTGAATTTAAAACATGATTATTTTCCAGAATTCAAATGATTCCAGACTGAGACACAAAAAGACTAAAAATATCTTTTTGTTTTGTTGATTTGAGGATTAATTTAGCATCATTAGGATATAGTCTTCAATCTCAAACTCCTGAAAGCTTCTGAACTCACTCAGAATTTGCACATAAAGAGGAGGAATGTTAACATTTTTAAATGTTTTTCATAGTTTTATTTGTCTGAGTTTAACAGGACCGTCTCCAGTCGTCCCTCCAGCGTCTCCTGGACGTCCTCGCTGACGTCCTTCCTCCTGAATCTTCCTCTCTGGATCAGCATGCTGCCCAGTGCGGCTCCAGCTGCAGGAAAAACGGCCGACTGGACGCCGATTCCTGCAGGAAGCCTCAAAAACGGGACGAGCGTCCCGACGGCGGCGCCCAGAGCTGCAGCTCCAGCTGTCGGCCACGAGGAAGATCCGTCAGCATCAGCCTGAGGAGCAAACGCAGAACTGTACGGACGATGAGGATCGTTTACTCCGTCTGTTTACTCAGACATCTGTTTGTTTGTTTGTTTACACAGAGAAGAAGCCACATAACGGATTCCTAGAAAAGATTTGGAGGCAGAATTTCTCTCTGCAGAACATGGAAAACGTTGGAGCTGCAGAGAAGATCAAATACATAAAAAACAAAAACAAACAACAAAAGAAGGAAAATCATCACTATCTTCACGGGGTTGCTGGAGCCTATCCCTACTACTGTTAGGTAAACAGGTCAGAAAAAAAAATGTTTTCAATCAACTTTGAAGATAAAGCATTTAAAAGTCCACTTTACCCTGTTTTTGTTAGTAAAATAATTTCCTTTCAGGAGAAAAAGTTCATTTTCTGAAAAACATTAATGACATTTATTCCAGTTGTTTCCTGATCACAAATCTGATCTGATTCAATTCATGCATAAAAAGGTCAAAAGGTCATCCTCATTTATCAAGGTTTTTGTTAATATGAAAGTTAACTTAATGCATTTAAGTTAAATTTACATCAAAGTTTGTTTTGATTGATTGATTGATTGATTGATTGATTGATTGAAAAGGAGTAGGAAGAAGGAAACGATCATAATCCCACCTCCACAGCTACTTCATTTGATAGTTTTCTATAGTTCTTATAATCCACTTCTGATCAGATTAACTGCAGATTACTTTCAAGTAACCTTATTGATTATTGATTAATCGCAGAAAATATTTAATGATTTCAGTAAAAATTAAATATTTTTAGTACCAAAAACAAACAAAAAATGTTTTTAAAAAAGGACCAGAGAGGATGCAGTGAGTCTCTGCCTCTGAGCTTCCTGTGGATTTAAAGTGATCTGAGAAGATCATCAGATCTGAGGATCAGTTTGTTCTCTTTGGTTTCTCCTTTTAAAATGTCAGCAGGTAAATTCACCTGCACACCTGAAAACAAAACCAACACAAAAAGAGTCTCACAGAGTTTGATGAAATCTCAGGATCAGAAACGTTAAAGAAAAGAAAGAAAGTTTGGAGATGAAGACAGAAACGAGAACTCTTCAGGTGTGGAGACACCTGTCCCGACGATACAGAAATGAATCCGGATTATCTCCTCAGAGAGAATCGATCCGGTATCTCTGAGACTCTGTCGTGGTTCTCACCTTCTCTTCAGTCGCTCCTCCGTCCTCCTGCGTCGCCCTCCTCTCCTCCTCCTCCTCCTCCTCCTCCTCTGCTCCTGCAGGAGAAACATCAGAGACTCCTCATGGAGCTTCAGGAGGATGGTTTCTCCTCCAGCTGATACTCACTGAGTTTGTGTGGCTGAACTGACAGAGTCAGAAACGTTGATCGTCTCCTGAGATCTGCAGTTCTGTGGTTGAAGGAGAGAGTCGTCTGGGTCTTTTGGCTCCGCCTCCTCCTCACCTGCTCTGACGCCTTCCAAATGTTCACAGGTTCCTCATCGTTTTCCTCAGACGTGGGAGAGAAATGTCCTTCTTCCTGGTGTTGGTCCGTTAAGGTTCTGCATTCCCTCAGACTCCGGATGATGTCATCCTCTGCAGATCTCTTCAGACCGATTCTCTCTCTTTGTTCTTCTTGGAGTTTTGCTTCTATCAGGTTTTCTATCTGCTCTTCTTTCTCTTTTAGTTCTTTCATCAACTCCTCTATCCTCTTCTTCTTCTCCATCTTTACTTCCCTCAGTTTTCTTGAAGCCTTCTTGGAGTTTTGCTGGTTTTGTTGGAGGAGATCCTGTAAACTCTCCAGAAGGATCTCAGCGTCGTTCTCCATGTGTGTCTCTTCAATCTTCTCAGAAAGTTCTCTCACCTGGAAGTTTCCACCTCTGTTGGAGTTGTCAAACACGTGGTATCTGTTCCCACACCGGTCCACCAGCTGCTGCAGGGAGGTCCACCTCTCAATGTGCTCCTCGATGGACGCATGTCCCAGTCGGTCTCCCCACGTGAACAGAACCACGGTCCGAGTCCAGACGCCGGAGCCGAGGAGCCCCATGTGCTCCTCCACCGTCCTCCTGTCGGTTTCAGTGAAGGTCTCATCGCAGCGCAGCACCAGCAGGACGGCGTGAGGGTCACACACAGATGCACTGTGGGTAATCTGCTGCTGCAGGGCCTGGGGGGTGCTGCTGGAGCAGTACCGACCGTGCCAGCCCGGTGTGTCCACCACCTGTGCTGGTCGGTCGCCGGCCTGAGGGAGGACACCGCCGCTGAGGATGGTGTCTGCTGATGAACTCTTCCCAGCATGCTTTGCTCCCACAAGCAGGACTTGAAGCTCCTCAGGTGTTGAGCTCCTGCCCTCTGGATTCAGAGGAAAAAGTTCAAATTTACCCTCAAATTTGTTAGAAACAGATGCATAAAAAAATTAAAATTCAGATTTCATACCAAAATGAATTGACTTTAGAGCTAAAAACAGATTCTTTTTTCTCGCTGGAGGTTAAGCAGAACATCCAGACTCTGGTCCACTTTAACCCTTTAACACTGGTGACACTTAAGCACAAAATCTTAAACATACTGTAATTTTTTAACCGTTAACGTTTATCCAGTAGGTTCAAAACGCGCTAAAACGGTGCTTTTGATTATTGACCCCTTTGGTTTGCCATAGAGCGGCGTTTTCGACCAAGAGAAACTTGGTTCTCGAAAATTAATAGCAGGAAGGCCCTCCCCCTACCGGAGCCATCCGCAAAAAATATAATTTTGCCCCAGAAATCATTGACTGGAAGTCCTCAACTGAAACCCCCGTTTAAGCTTTCGAACTTTTGTCCCTTTGTAAACCGTAACTGCGGACATGATCAGCTGATTCACAGAGAAAAAAAATGGCATTTCCCGTTTTTTTCTCCAGAGGTAAACGGGTGCAGATCTACAACTGTGAACACTTGTTAATATTGACTTGAAAGAACTAAAACGATGAACGTTCTCTGTTCTTTTTGAATCTCATCTTACACACTAAACTTTTAGACAGTTACAATTTATTCACATTTAAAAGCTTAAATGCTGATAGTTCTGAAAAGTTTTTTAAATTATAATTTCTGAAAGGGTTTCTTAAAGTTTGAGAACTTTCCGCTTACGTTATTGGCTAAAGTTGCTAAATTTCCGGTTCTGACTACAGATTGTTTCTTGCGCCACCTGAGGTCCCTAGTTTTTTACGGCACTTTTCCTGGTGGTTATTGACTCCTTTGGCTTGCCATAGAGCGGTGCTTTGGTTTATACACGATAAAACGCTGCGTAATTTACGTGCTACTTTTAAAACGTGTTTAAAGCAGCGAATTTCATGGCCAAAACTCTGTTTTTTACAGCGCTTTTCCTGTCGGTTATTGACCTCTTTGGCTTGCCATAATGTGTGACACAACAAAACGCAGCTTTTGAAGGCAGTTTTGAATACGCTAGAATGGGGTTTTCAATATGCGGTTTATGCGCAGGAAAACGCTGCGTAATTTAAGAGCTACTTTTAAAAGGTGTTAAAAGCAGAGTTTTTTATGGTCGATACGGGGTTTGTTACAGCGCTTTTCCTGGTGATTATTGGCCCGTTTGGCTTGCCATAAATATGTGCCACAACAAAACTCCACCTTCGACAGGAAATTTTGAACGCACTAGAGCTGCGCTTTCAATGCGTGGATTATATGCCATAAATCGCTGCGTAATTTATGTGCTACTTTTAAAACATTCCTTAAAAGAGGCATTTTTTATGGCCAATATGTTGTTTATGGCGATTATTGACACCTTTGGCTTGCCATACAGCGTGAACCAGGCATGAGACTGAAGCTTCAGTGAGAATGTGAGAATACCCAGCAAAGATCTGAGAGTCCTCCTCCTCCTCTGAGCTCTGTGTCGTCGTGAATCTGCTCGCTCCTCCACTTCTTTCTTCTTCTCCTCCGTTTCCATCGACACCTCCTCCTTTTTGGACACATAACCAGCTCCGCCCGCCTTCTTCTGCATCTCCACCATCGCATCAATTTTCTCCAAAAGTTCATCCACCTGAGCTTTGCAGCTCGCTGAGCCGCTGGCGTCCAGAAACTGGTACCTGTGTCCGCACTTCTCCACTAAAGCTTTCAGGAAATCATGTTTGCTGATGAAGTTCTCCACAGAGGAACCTCTCAGCTTCTCATGGCGAATAAAAACCACCAGCGTGCTCCTCCACACCGAGTCACCCAGCAGAGCGAGAGGCCCCTCCACCGTCCACTCCCTGCCCCGCAGCGAGCTGACCCGCACCACCATGAGGAAGGCGTGGGGTCCAGGTGGGCACATGGCCATGCAGGTGTTCATGTTCACCTGCAGCAGGTCGGGGTCCCGGATGGAGTAGTGGATCCACCGCTCAGGGGTGATGACCACCACCACCCTCCTGCCGTCTTCCAGGACGCTTTGGCCCTTCACGCACATCTTCACGTCCCTGCTGAGGTCGAACACGGGTCTCCTGAGGATGGAGTTTCCCGCCACGCTCTTGTCCAACCATCTGTCTCCCAAGAGGACCAGCCTCAGCTTCTGAAGACGAGGAGTGACCCCTGGAGGAAGAGCGTCCGACTGAATATTTTCATCAGAAACAAAAACGGATCAATAAATATGATAAGTGAACTTTTCACCAGTTGATTACCTTTCTCCACATGTGCTCTGCAGGACATGGTCACTTTAGGCTGCTCCTCCTCCATCAAAAAATGTTTTTTTAGTTTAAATCCAAATTTAAAACCGATCTCTTCTATCTGAAGTCACCCGCTCATTTTGTCCGCCGTCACAGTAAATGTGAGCCGGAGTCCGGCCGTCCTCACACCTGAAGGACTCCTCAGGTGATCACATTTGCATTCAAAGCCTCAGACGAGCCCCCAGTCGGCCCCCCAGCAGCTTCACGGCTGGAGGTTAGGGTTCAGTTTCAGGGAAAGTTAAACAGCAGTAACCATGGCAACAGAACAACTGGAACCCTCAAACACTTATTTTATAACTCCTTCAACCAGTCAGAGGTCGAAAAGTTTCTTTCTGCAGAAGAGGGCTCAGCTTCTTTATTTAAGATCAACATTTTTAAACTATTTATTCAAATAGTTTGTTTTTCTTTATCAAATGTTTTTATGTAAATGCATAAAGATCTCAGAAACATCGATGCACATGTCCCCGTTTGTACTTGAAGGTAAAACAAATTCTCCCTATTCTGGATTTTAGAGATACAACAGTTTTGTAAAACTTCATCCACAAAATGAGAATTTAAAGAAGAGCAGCTAAATAAATAAATACAAATCTGCAGATTTTCTTCCATAATGATGATAATCTTCTTCACCCTCTTGCTGCTTCCTCCAGGGGGCGCTACAGTCTTCCTCCCACAGTCCAAACCTGCCCACGCGTTAGCTAAATGACATTTCAGCAGAAGCTTCATGTTAGCCTGATTTTTTATTTTAGGACAATTCTTAAAACTTATTGAACATTATTTATTATTTCAAGTTCATGTTAGACCGAGGACAATTTTGACATTTTTAACTTAAAGCTCTTTTAACTGTCTTTAAACTTCGACACAAACTAGCTTCATGGATCTGCTGATAAATGTTTGCATCTGTAACTCAAACACAAAACTTGTTTCTGGAGGTCGAACACGGAGAGTAAAATGTTCCATCCGACCTCATGTACTGGGTCAGTTGGAACAAATATGGCTCATGAAAGTGACTTCATTAGTTTAAAATGTATCATAAAATGTTTTAAGCACCACAGAGGGGAAAAAAGAAGTATGCACGACTAATGTCAGGCGGTACAAATACCATACTTCTTTATTTTTTCAGCTTTTCTCTTCTGGGGTCACTCGCCGTTGCAAATGAGAAAATAACTACATCAATTTGACTGATCCGGTATGGAAACCAGAGGTCTGATTCACATATTTGGTTCTGCAGATATTCCCATCGAGCTCGGTCGCCCTCTTTGGCTTCTTTTTTAGCAGCTCAGGCTAAACTCTGCCTCTTGTGGCCTTTTGAGGAACTGCAACTTTTCATTTTTGGTGAGAGGGATCAGAAAGTAGAGGATTGTTTCTCTTTATTCTTCTGCCGTCTCAGGTGACTTCCTCACAGTCCTGCAGGTGAGTCTCAGGTGAGCGATGACACACAAACACATCAAGACTCAAACAGGAGGACTTCCTCAGAAAGTCTTTATTCAGATTCAGAGTTAATGCCACAGCGGTTGCATCGTCAGGCTGTAAAAGAATCCCTGAGTCGGAATGAACCGGATTCTGGCGACTGTGCGGGAGCGGGCGTCATGCATGCCAATCCAGGGTTAACTACAAAGTGTGAAAAAAAGCGCCGAGTCAGCACGACTTCTATCTGGAGTATTTACAGCTGTGTAAACGGCAGAGGCCGGACGCCTCCTGCTGGGCGTGTCGGTGGTTCGATCTCCAGAGGAGGACATGAGCACTTCCTAATATTTACATGTATGTGGAGGATTCCACTTTCTCCAGCGGATGAATCGTCATTCTCAGGTCTAGAAGCAGCGACGTACATCTACAGGTGAGCGTTTCTGTACAGCGTTTTCCATGCAGTATAAAGCCGCGGCTTTATATCCCGTCTGATGTGAGGATGGATGGAGGAGATGGAGAAAAAGGAGTCCAAAGAGCAGCTTTGTGATCAAATCCTTTAATATAATCAAGTGTTTTAAGTTGAACATAAAAATAGCTGTAGAAAAGAAAAGCGGATGCAGACGACGGATGGTTGAGGAGTTTGGGTGTCTGAAGTGATGCCGATCAATCAAAAAAAAAAAAAAAAGGTGACATTCCCAGAACGAGGCGGATCTGGGCGGTTCTGCTGAAACCAAACGGACACGTTCCGGAGAATTCCTCAACTTTCTTCTAGCAGGTTCTGAACAGACGAGCGCGTCAGCCACTAACCCATCACACTCATGGCTTTGCATCTACGCTTTTGCAAAAAAAAGACGCTTTTAGTTAAGGCTTGCATGAAATCTGAGACCGCTACAGGGAAGGGGGCGGGGTTAAATCACCTTAAAAAGCCTCAGGAGGTTTCTGAGTGACAGGGACCAATCGGATGAACCCTCATCTTCCCAGAAACCACCAAAAAAAGTGAATGATTCAGTCATTGTGGTCGTCAGAGCAGATGCATGCTACTCGCCGTCCACCGCCGCAGCAGGACAGGGGGCGGATCTTAAAGGGGAGGCGGAGAACGAAGCGATCCCTCGTCTAAGCAAGCTCGATTTAAGGCAAAGGTACAAATATCTTCACTACAGTCTAAGCCGACAGCTGAGAGGCTACATAAAGAAAGTGGACGACCTTTCCCTGCAACCCAACTCCAACCTGCTCCCCGAGGGGGCGGGGCTTCCTGCCCGACCGACCGACCGACGTTTGAGGAAACATCCGGGAAATGAGAGAAACAGAAAAGAGGATCTGAGGGAATGAAGATGCTGCCATGCGTTCGTTCCGGCACCCCCTCAGAGGAGTTCTGATGGCGAGGAGCTCCTGTGTTTCTAAAAAGACCAGAGCAGAACGCGTCTGACGGTGAACTCAGGAGGTGGAGACGGCGAGATTTGGGGTGAAGTGACCTGATTCTGGAGAGCCAAGGC